>NC_080555.1:9907500-10187500 GCF_028640845.1 Ahaetulla prasina
CTTGTGTTCCCTTCCAGAAACTAACCTGCAACTTTCAGATCTGGTCCCGTCCTTGGCTGAAGGACACAGAGCTGTTAAGCACGAACTGCTCTTAATCTGGATGACTGAGGTGGACGTCACGTGCCGAGACCAACGCGGGCAAATGATTCTGAGTGTGTCCAGCAGCCAAATAACCTCTTGGGTGCAGCTTGGTTTCTTCCAAACAAGATCCCATGTACGGCCGTTCGCAAATCATGAACGAAACGGTTCATTGAAATCCAAAATTCACCATTTCTGAAATTGTTCTACAACATAAATGGGGGCCTTTTCTCGCTCTTCAATTCCATCCTCTTTTCTACACCCTCTTCCAGAAGACAAATCAATATTTTGTTTAAATCAGTTAGTCTAAATAAAGCTATCATCATGATATTCTAGTGTCTGTTCCTTTCTTGTCCAAATCCCATCCAACCTTCATATTTTCACACCGACAGCACAATGCTACAGTGGCTTGTTCAAGAAAGTCTCTTGCTCAGAGGTGAAATCTAGCAGGTTCTGACAGGTTCTGGAGAACCGGTAGCGGAAATTTTGAGTAGTTTGGAGAACCGGCAAATACCACCACTGGCTGCCCTCCCCCGAATGGTGGGAATGGGGATTATGCAATATCCTGCCCCTGCCACCAGTGGTGAGATTCAAATTTTTTTACTACCGGGTCTGTAGGTGTGGCTTGGTGGGCATGGCTTGGTGGGCATGGCAGGGGAAGGATATTGCAAAATCTCCATTCCCTCCCCACTCCAGGGGAAGGATACTATACAATCTCCATTCCCACCTGACTCCAGGGGAAGGATACTGTAAAATCAACATTCCCTCCTGATCAGCTGGGACTTGGGAGGCAAAGAAGAGATGGGGGCGGGGCGAGCCAGAGGTGGTACTTGCCAGTTCTCAGAACTACTCAAAATTTCCGGTACCGGTTCTCCAGAACTGGTCGGAAACTGCTGAATACCATCTCTGCCTGCCACGCCCACCCAGCCATGCCCACAGAACCAGTAGTAAAAAAATTTGAATTTCACCACTGCTCTAATAGAAAAACTTTGCTTTGTCCAGCTGGAGGAAATAGGGGGTCTTCCATGGCATGGCTGCATCTCTCTCCTATCCAAGCTTCTACAAGCTTATGAATAATTATGAATAATTATAATTATTATTAATTATTAATATTTATTTATTTATGAATAATTAAGCTTATGAATAACTATGAATGAATTATGGGTAGAACAAGAGCAATGGGTGGAAACTAATCAAGGAGAGAAGCAACTTAGAACTGAGAAGAAATTTCCTGAAGGTTACAGCAATTAATCAATGGAACAACTTGCCTCCAGAAGTTGTGAATGCTCCAACACTGGAGGTTTTTAAGAAGATGTTGGATAACCATTTATCTGAAGTGGTGCAGGGTTTCCTGCCTGGGCAGGGGGTTGGACTAGAAGACCTCCAAGGTCCCTTCCAACTCTGTTAGAATTCCTTGTGTGTCCAATCACACTTGGCCAATAAAAATTCTATTCTATTCTATAGAAGCCCAGCTGAGCCTTGTGAGAAATTCCAACCAGCCAAGGTCAACCATCTTTATGCAGAGCTGGGAACCGAGCACCTGTTTCCTAAACAATATACAAGCCCCTGTTTGGATTGTAGCACCCACCCTCTCCTAGGAAAATGAAATATTCTAGGAAATATTAAAAAGGCAGAATATTATATTTCCCTGGATGAGAAATGGAGAAACAGGTTTTTGGGAAGGAAACAGACTCACTCTTAATAGCCCTCAACAGTAGTGAAATCTAATTTTTTTTTACTACCGGTTCTGTGGGCATGGCTCGGTGGACGTGGCAGGAGGATACTGCAAAATCTCTATTCCCTCCCCATTCCTGGGGGAAGGATATTGCAAAAACTCCATTCCCACCCCACTCTGGGGTCAGCCAGAGGTGGTATTTGCCGGTTCTCCGAACTATGCAAAATTTCTTGCTACCGGTTCTCCAGAACCTGTCGGAACCTGCTGGATTTCACCCCTGGTCTTCACCATCCTCAATAGCCCACTGCAGATATCTGCCCTTAAGAGATAGCTAGCTCTATTCATAGGCAAATGCCCTCACCCAAGATAAAATCTTTCAAATTTTTCAATTTTTTTTACTACCGGTTCTGTGGGTGTGGCTTGTGGGCGTGGCTTGGTGGGCAGGACAGGGGAAGGATATTGCAAAATCTCCATTCCCTCCCCACTCCAGGGGAAGGTTACTGCAAAATCCCCATTTATTCCCGATCAATTGGGACGCAGGAGGCAGAGAAGAGATGGGGGTGGGGCCAGTCAGAAGTGGTATTTACCGGTTCTCCGAACTACTCAAAATTTCCACTACCAGTTCTCCAGAACTGATCAGAACCTGCTAAATATCACCTCCCCCCAAGATCCAACAAAGGTAGGATTAGCCCTCTACCCATCTAGCAACAGAACTCGCCACATGGCACCTGGGAAGATTACATCACCCAGCAAGGCTCAACCAAACCTGGAACAAAGACAACCTACCGAGTTGCCCCTGCATGGCCCCGTGGGAGTCTGACAACCAATCAGAATACAAGCTCAAATTCAAAGCCCAACAGAGGGCATAAAACCCAGGTACTCTCAGCATCTCTGCTCCTTTTTCTGTTCAGGAGCTCAAGCCACATGATCCTGTTCATCAATAAAACCTTCTTTCCAAGCAACTTCCATGAATCCTGTGTCTTTTTCCCCACTTGGAACTGAACCCAGAAGGATATTTCTTCCAACAGGATATTTGCAGATAACTGGGGGATAGCTGGGAGGGAAGAGGGAATTTTTCTTTGCCTTGTTTGCACAGGAAAACCTCAGATTCGGCTTCGCTACCTCTGCAACCATTTAAGCTTCCGTAAACTATACTCTTGGCAAAAACTAATGGCCACGAGTCTTTCTTTGCTAGATGACCGAGTGGGATGGTTGACGGTTGACCCATGACTATCCCACTTGGAATAGAGGCCATCAGAGATCGCTGAAGCATCCTCAGTTGGAACTGCAACAGCTGTCAGATGCTGAATGGTGAAGCAATTTGGTTGTTTTCCAAACTTCTGGAAAGTTTGCAGTTGTATGATGCTGTTGTGGTCCACCAACAGCCTGCAGAGCTGGCAGCAGAGTCGGACAGTGAGGAGGCTGGGGAAGGCAATGGGCCAGTCCTTGGGTCTGGGGAAGGCCCAGACGAGCCTCTGTGTTGGAGGCAGAGATAGGGCCAGGGCCATCTCGGCCTCCAGAGGTGGACAACAGAGAGGCAAAGGAACAGGAGGAGTCTGTTCCTAGTGTGCGCATGCGCAGAGCTGCCAGAAGGCAAGAGCAGCTAAAGCAAAAAGGACAACTCGGGAGTAAGGCCAGGAGATGATTGGCCCCTCCCATAAGGCTTAAAAGAGCAGCAACAGCTCTTGGGTGCTTTATGGACTTTCTGTTGTTTTTTTAAAAAGACGTTTCGCTTCTCATCCAAGAAGCTTCTTCAGCTCTGACTGGACGGTGGATAAATGATCTATGTTTTATGATTCAGTTTATTCTCTTTAGCCACTAGAGCGTGCTATTCCATATGCTAAAAAAAAAGAGAAGAAGCAACACAGCATATTCCATCTAATAAAAGATAGAACTTTTAATTTAAAAACTGGTTACAATCCTAAGAAGCTAAGATTTGAGAAAATTAAAGCATTAGGGGAAAGTAAATTGTATAGGATTCGTGAGGAGTGAACAGGAACAAAAAGAAAAAAATTGGAAATTAAAGATAAGAAGTGGGGCTAGAATATGGATGTTGTCAGGTTAAAGGCAGCATCCGTTTCCTTGCAGGGTCTCGTCCTAAATTCAAGTATTTTATTGCTTATTTATATACTTATTAAATTTATAGGCCACCCTTGTCGCTTTCCCAAGGATGGGAATATATAGCTTTTTGTTATCATAATGCTGTCAAGCTCGTTTGGGGGTTTAAGAACGGGACTTCCTGGTTTTAAATGGTGGGTGAGGATCAGAGCTAGTATTCAGCCGGTTCGGGATGGTTCGCCCAAACTAGTAGCAGAAATCGCGGGTGGGCCCGCCCTCACCCAGGCGTTATGCCCGTGATGGCGAACCTATGGCACGTATGCCACAGGTGGCACGTAGAGCCATATCAGTGGGCACATGAGCTCAACTCCATCGCACATACGCCCGCCGGCCACTTGATTTTCGGGCCTTCTGGGCCCACTAGAAGTAGGAAAACAGGCTGTTTCCTGCCTCTGAAGGGCTTGGTGAGGAAGGCCCGTTTTTCTCTCACCTGGCTCCAGAGCCTCTCTATGAATCTGGGGAGGGCGAAAATGGCCTTTCCCACCCTCCCAGGCCCTCCGTAGGCCAGAAACTGCCCATTTGCCAACTTCCAGCTAGACGTGAAGTGACGTTTTTTGCTGTCCCCAGCCTCCAGAGCCTCCCTAGGAGTCTCTGGAGGCTGGGGACAGCAAAAAATGTCACTTCCTGTCCAACCGGAAGTTAGCAAACGGGCAGCTTCTGGCCTCTGGAGGACCTCCAGTGGTGGGTGGGAAAGGCTGTTTTTGCCCTCCCCAGACTCATAGAAAGGGTCTGGAGCCAGGTGAGAGAGAAAAACAGGCCTACCAGGCCATCGCGTGCTAGGAGCAGGGGGGAGGGGGAGTCGTGCATGCATGTGCAGGGCAGGGTGCATAGAATTATGGGTGTGGGCATCCATGCATGCGACACACACACCCCGTCCCCTGCCTCCTGGCCCGCGATGGCAAAAAGGTTAGCCATCACTGCTCAATAATAATAATAATAATAATAATAATAATAATAATAATAATAATAATAATAATAATAATAATAGTAATAATAATAATAATAATAATAATTATAATTATAAGGACTCAGGGCGGTGAACAGGCAGATAAAATAATACAATACATTACAATAAAAACACTATTTAAAAAACTTATTCAATAAAGCCTAAATTTAAAATACAATACAAAATATAAAATAAACCCCAATAAAATCCATGTTTAAAAACCCTATTAAGCCAGTCCTGTTCGGAAGAATAGATATGTTTTAAGCTCGCGGCGAAAGGTCCGGAGGTCAGGAAGTTGTCGAAGTCCTGGGGGAAGCTCATTCCAGAGGATAAGTGCCCCCACAGAGAAGGCTCTCCCCCTGGGGGTCGCCAGCCGACATTGGCTGACGGCACCCTGAGAAGACCCTCTCTATGGGAGCGTACCGGCCGGTGGGAGGCATGTGGTAACAGAAGGTGGTCCCGAAAATATCCCGGTCCTATGCCATGGAGCGCTTTAAAGGTGGTAACCAACACCTTGAAGTGCACTCGGAAAACCACAGGTAGCCAGTGCAGCCTGCGCAAGATCGGTGTTATATGGGAGCCACGAGGGGCTCCCTTTATCACCTGTGCGGCTGCATTCTGAACTAACTGAAGTCTCCGGGTGCACCTCAAGGGGAGCCCCATGTAGAGAGCGTTACAGTAGTCCAGGCGAGAAGTGACGAGGGCGTGAGTGACCGTGCATAAGGCATCCCGGTCTAGAAAGGGGCGCAACTGGCGGACCAGGCGAACCTGGTAAAAAGCTCTCCTGGAGACGGTCGCCAAGTGATCTTCAAAAGACAACCATCCATCCAGGAGAACCCCCAGATTGCGCACCCTCTCCATTGGGGCCAATGATTCGCCATCCTATGCCATCCTATTTAGGCAAGTTTTTGAGGCCGGGTGCATGCGCGGAAGGCCCGCACGCCAGTAAAACACATGCGTGGAAGGCTGGGCTCATGCGTGGACAGGGTACGTGCAATCACATTTGCGAACCAGTAAGGAAAGTAAGTGAATACTACTCCTAGCAGAGATTGCTGAAATCGGGCGTGTGATTGGAAGGAGCCTTGACAGATGCAAAAGGCTCACACCCCCACCCACGCAGTCTCTTTGGCTGCCCCTTCCCCATAGTCAAACCTTGTTTAAACTTTACAAGCAGCGTAATGTACTGTCGTCATTAATTTTAAAACCACTTTTTAGTTGTTTTTTTTACTTTTTCGACGAATGCAGCTAGAACGGCACGTACTGAGTTTGGTTGTTGCTGTTGTTATTTTGGCGGCTTAGCAGGGGTGCTGCCAATCTCACGCCATCATCATCATCATCATCAGACTAAAGTGTTCTCTTCTGTTTTCCTGAAGTTACACTGTCATTCAGTGCAAAATAAGGCACTTACTGGTCACCAGATACAGATTAATAGAGTTGGAAGGGAACTTTTTTTATTTATTTATTTACATTGATATCCCGCCCTTCTCCGAAGACTCAGGGCGGCTTACAGTGTGTAAGGCAATAGTCTCATTCTATTTGTATATTTACAAAGTCAACTTATTGCCTCCCCAACAATCTGGGTCCTCATTTTACCTACCTTATAAAGGATGGAAGGCTGAGTCAACCTTGGGCCTGGTGGGACTAGAACCTGCAGTAATTGCAGGCAGCTGTGTTTTAATAACAGGCTATCTTACAGCCTGAGCCACCACGGCCCTTGTAGGTCATCTAGTCCAATAACACCCCCCCTCCGCCCAAGCAGGAGACCTTACACCAGAGGTGGGTTTCAACAGGTTCTGACCAGTTCTGGAGAACCAGTAGCGGAAATTTTGAGTAGTTCGGAGAACCGGTAGTAAAAATTCTGACTGGCCCTGCCCCCATCTATTCTCTGCCTCCCAAGTCCCAGCTGATCAGGAGGAAATGGAGATTTTGCAGTATTCTACCCCTGAAGTGGGGTGGTAATGGATATTTTACAGTATCCTTCCCTTGGATTGGGGAGGGAATGGAGGTTTTACAGTATCCTTCCCCTGCCACGCCCACCAAGCCACGCCACACCCACCAAGCCACGCCCACAGAACCGGTAGTACAAAAAATTGAAACCCACCACTGCCCTACATCATTTCTGACAGTTGGCAGTCCAGTCTCTTCTCGAAAACTTCCAGGGATGAAGCTCCCACAACTTCTGTCATTCTAACCAGGGTCTATCCACGGCAGGATAAAGGTCTCTTCCGCATATTTCCAACCAATATGGTCCTGAGCTCTCCTTTGCCAGTTGGGTCCTCCATACTTGCTGATGCCACCTTGCTCTAGGTCTCTTTCGTGGAGGCTTTTTAATCCAGTGGGATCCATTCTACGACTGCCTTGGTCCCCCCTCCCATCAGTTCTTTTTGCTATGGGACCATCCGGTTTCCATTTCCATTCTTTTACTCTCTTGATCATCATCCTCATCTTCTTTTAATGACCCCATAATTCCTTGCGGGGTGGAGCCTGAGCAGCTGAATGGAATTGAGCATTTACTGTCTGGATGCCCTCCCTATCACCAATGCGGAGTTTTGTTCAGCAGGTATATTCACATTGTGCCAGAGAGAGAAATATTTGCTTCTACTTAGGATCGAACTCACAGCCTCCTGATTGCGAGGCGAGAACTCCACCTCTAGGCCACCACTGCACCGCTCCATCTTTTACTCTCTTGACGGCATCGTATATTTGTTCTCTAATCCATGTGCATATCTTGTCTTGTGATGCCGAGCACGCATCTTTCCATGGCTTTTTGCGCCACTCGTAGCTTTTGTATCGATTGTGAGCTTCTGTGTTTCGCCGGCATACGTCAGAATAGGTTGCACCAACCTGTAATCAGCATCAACCGGGCTACAAAATATTTACTGCAGGTTGGCTTCCCGAAGCCCCCTCCATAAAGAGCTTGTGTTTGCGGTCGGGAGATAAGGAGTGCCACAGGCGTGCCAGGCGAGGACAGGAGGCTCCCTTGCCCTGCCCACCCGACAGGAAGGCTGTCCTTGGTCTTCAAGCTGGGTGTGGCGTGCAAGTCCCAGACTCAGATCGACCGCCTATTTCTCTTTTCCCAGCCAGTCGTCAGCTTCGGCTCCAGCGACGATTTGGATACTGAAAAGAAAGCTAAAAACTGGAGCTCCCTGTGGTTTTTTTTTTTTTAATCAAAAGGGTGAAAGAAAGAGAAGGCTGGAGGCCCAGAAGCAACATCCTTGTGCCCACGCCTCTGATTTCCTTGCAAGCGAGGCGGGCGAGCAGCTCTGGGGAGGTCCTTCTTCTGGAAGATCTGGACAGATATTTTCTTGGGAAAAATATTGCCGCTTCATCCCAGCCTCCACTGTGCAATGGTCAGAGGGGCTGTGGAAAAGAACCTTTCTGGGAATCCGTTTCTGCTACAAGATGGATGAGAAGGAGCTTTGGGGTCCCGGCTGGAACGTCAGCATCACAAACGGGACCTCGACGGGGATATTTGACTTGTTCAGCGATGACATTGCCTTGGTCTCATCGGATGTTTCGTTCGGCATAAGAATATTCATTGCAACGGTCTACCTGTTGGTGTGCGCGGCGGGCCTCTTGGGAAACAGCCTGGTGATGTACCTCATTTGGATCCAGAAGGACAGGTCCAGACCCGCCATTAACATCATGGTCTTTGGCCTCGCGGCCGCCGACTTCCAATTCTCCCTGATGCTGCCTTTCTGGGCCACGGAGGTGGTGCGGGATTTCCAGTGGCCCTTCGGCCAAGCCATGTGCAAAGCCGTCCCTTCCCTGACTCTTCTCAGCATCTACGCCAATGTCTTCTTGCTCACGGCCATGGGGGTCACCCGCTACTGGTCGGTAGTCTCCGCTGTGAAGGATGGGTTAAGGATGACACCCCGGGCGGCCAAGTGCATCACTGCCATCCTTTGGGCCCTGGCGGTGGGAGCCACCGTCCCGACAACCGTCTATGCCGGAGTGGTAAGTGTCGCCAGGGTGGAACTCTGCCTCTTCCAATTCCCCAGCCCGTATCACTTGGGGATCTACCAACTCCAGAGAGTGGTGTTCACCTTCGCAATCCCCTTGGTGGTCATCTTGACTTCCTACCTCCACCTCCTCCGGTTTCTCAAACTTCACCACATTCCCAGCCGCAGCCTGACGCGGCACAACCAGGTCGCCGCCACCGTCCGCCTGGTGGTCGGTTGCTTCTTCGTCTGCTGGTTCCCTAATCACGTGGTCACTGTCTGGGGCATTCTGGCGAAATTCGGGGCTCTGCCCATGGACGACACCTTCCACTATCTCCACACTTACGTCTTCCCCCTGACCACTTGCTTGGCTCATGCCAACAGCTGCCTCAACCCCGTCCTCTACTGCCTGATCCGCCGCGAGTTCCAAGAAGCGATGAAGGATACCTTCCGCAGGTTGTCCTCCATCGCCTCCTACCAGCTGTTCTCCTCCCACAAGGCCTGGGAGGAGGGGGCGCTGGAGGCCCTGCCTCTCGGCCCCTCCGATCTCCCCCACAATCCTCAAAGCCGAGCAAAGGAGGATAATGCCTCCTCTACCGTCTTGGAGGCAGAGAAAACGGACCTCACTCTCGGAGTAGCATCTTCTGGGCCGTGAGGAAGGGCGCTTCAGACCCAAGGAAATCCCATGATCAGAATTCCGATTTGGGGCTTTTATCGAATCAAAGACCTGCGCAACTGGGGACCGGCCTTTGGAATTGGAACTCGGCTCCAAGCTTCTTCATGATTCAAGAATGTCCCTTGGACGATTGTTTTCTCCTCCAGTGAGTTATGGCCTCCTCTTCTTCTCCCAGACATCTAGAATGAAGAGGTGTTGAACAGGGTTTTGAGAGAGTTCTGTGGCCCTGCCCTTGTTAGTTCCGCATGAAGCCACAGAAGTGGAGGTCTGGATCATGCTCGCGGCTTGCTTTGGTCTTCTGCACTGCTCTGAGTTGCACAAATAGCCCCCCGGCTTACAATGATCGTTAGGACCGCAATTTTCACTGTCGGTCAGTATGGTCATAAAGAGAGACATCGCATGACTCCACTGACTTACAATGGCAATTCTGGCACTATCTGCTATGGTCGTTAACTGAGAACTACAGGTTGTTAAGTAATTACCTACCACAATCCAAGCCGTTCCAGGCTTGGTCGATCTCAGCCCTGAGCCTCAGTAAAGTAAGGGATTACCTCCCATTGCCCCCAGCTGCCTATTTCCCCTCCCATCGCTGCCCTTTTGCAATAGGATAGGAGGGGAGCTGAGCGGAGCGGAGCAGAGCAGAGACGAGACGAGAGGAGAGAGAAGGGAAGGGGAGGAGAGGAGAGGAGAGGAGAGGGGAGAGGAGAGAGAAGGGGAGAGGAGAGAGGAGGGGAGGGGAGGGGAGAGGGAAGGGGAGAAAGGGGAGGGGAGAGAGGAGGAGAGGGAGAGGAAGGGAGGGAAGGGAGAGGGAAGGGAGAGAGGGAGGGGAGAGAGGAGGAGAGGGAAGGGAGAGAGGAAGGGGAGGAGAGAGGGAGAAGAGGAGAGAGAGAAGGAGAGGGAATGGAAGAGAGGGGAGGGGAAAGAAGGGGAGAGAGAAGGGGAGGAGAGGGGAGAGGAGGAGCAGAGGGAAGGGGAGATGAGAGATGAGAGAGGGGAGGGGGAAAGGAGAGGGGAGAGGGAGAGGAGAGCAGCAGCGGGACCGCCTGCTGCTACCGAATACCTCTCACCGACCCGTGCGCTCTCACAGAGAGGGACTCCTCAGGGTGCCGTCTGCTAGACAGTGTCGTTTGGCGACACCCAGGGGAAGGGCCTTCTCTGTGGGGGCTCCCACCCTCTGGAACGAACTCCCCCCAGGACTTCGTCAACTTCCGGACCTCCGAACCTTCCGCCGCGAGCTTAAAACATATCTATTCATCTGCGCAAGACTGGACTAGATTCTAAATTTATACTGGTTTTAATGGGTTTTATTATTTATATTGTTCTTTTTTAATTATTGGCTGTGTAGAATAAGTTTTTAAATTGATATTTTATTCTGTATTTATATGTACCTTTTTATTTGCCTGTGAACCGCCCTGAGTCCCTAGGGAGACAGGGCGGTATACAAATACGATAAATAAATAAAAATAAATAAATAAATAAAATAAAGAGAGAATGGGAGGAGAGGGGAAGGGAAAGGGAAGACAAGGAGAGGAGAGGATCTCTGAGAGTAGAGGAGTGGATCCCTTTCTCTAAATTCTTTCAAGGCTGATCCAGTCCAGGTTTAAATGCCTGCTTGTTTTTCAACTTCCTCCTTGGTTCCTGCTGTCCTGCTCTGCTGGGGCATCTCTGAACTGGAGCCAAGTGGAAGGAAGGGCATGTTACATGTATGTTTTTTCTCTTAGAGGATGTGGGGTGGAAAACTCACCCGATGCTGCCGAACATCTTTGTTTTGGGCAAAAAAGGGCCAGGGAGGACTTTGGCAATGTACAGTGGGGCAATGTACAGGCAGGAATGTGCATGTCAAGAATGCTGTGGGTATTTAGACAACACTGCGCCCATAGCCGAAGAGCCAAGCCAGGTCACCTGCCAGGACAGTTTTGGACACAAATGTCCCAAGGAAGCCAAAAGTCAGAACGTTCAGGTGTATGTCGATTGGACTTCTGCGCGTGTTTAGCCAAGCTAAATGAAACCTCCACTTTCTGGGGCAGTCTACCTGCGAATCATCTACTGGCTGGATGCAAGGGAAGGCTCCGTATGAGGACTCGGTGCGCTTCTCAAATGCCTTTGCTTACAAAGAATTGTAAGTGGCGGCAACAGCCTTGGTAGCTGCCAAAGCACCTTCGGAAAGGGGCTCTTACAGGTTCCGCCTTCTTGCAGAGGGAGAAAAACCGGAATTCGTTTTCACACCGCTGCCTGCCGTGAACTGTGGAGCAGTTAAGGGAAGGATCCACCCAGGCCAAAGTCACAACCTGGACCTTCCCCAAGGCAAAACCAGCCGTAATCAGGTTTTGAGCAAACACAATAAACCCAGTTTGTAGCTTCCTTTGCAGAGTGATTCAAATGTTTATATGAGAGTCAAAACAGAGATGCAGATTTCTGGGGATGGGTGGGAGGGACACCAACTCCATCATCCACCACTCCAGGAGGAGGCAAGGGAACTGTGGGACCGGAGGGAGCTGGGGGGGGGGCTCTTTCAGGAGCCAGCACAAGGTGAATGTCCTGGGAAAGGCTCTTCTGCCTGTCCACAGAGGGTCTCCAAGCATCTCCAGCTTTTACAGATGAACAGAGTTGGAAGGGACCTTATAGATCATCTAGTCCAACCCCCTGCTCAAGCAGGAGAGCCTAAACCATTTCTGACAAATGGCAGTCCAATCTTTTCTTGAAAGCCTCCAGGGATGAAGCTCCCACAACTTCCAAAGGCAACTTCTGTCCCACGGGTTGAATGTTCTCACTGTCAGGAAATTCCTCCTTATTTCTAAGTGGGATCTCTCCTTGGTCAGTTTCCATCCATTTTATTCCTTGTCTGGCCTTCAGGTGCTTTAGAAAATAGCTTGACCCCGCTTCCTCCTCTCTGGGGCAGCCCTTCAAATATCGGAAGATGATCTCGTGTCTCCCCTGGTCCTTCCCCAGTGTTAGAGAGCCAGATTTCTAAATCTCCTGGGCTACAAACGGCTTTCCTGGTGGGATCCAGAGAGGGGGAGCCAAGGTAGCTATGGAAAGGGTCCGTCTAAAGCAGGGGTCTCCAACCTTGGCCACTTTAAGACTTGTGGATTTCAGTTCCTAGAATTGAATTCCTAGAATTCTAGGAATTGAAATCCACAAGTCTTAAAGTGGCCAAGGTTGGAGGCCCCCCCCCCCCCCGCCCCCGTCTGACTGTCCAAGCATCCTCCATCCCCAAGGCCTGCCTCCATTCCGGAACCGCTTGGCTTGATCTCTTCTCCCTGTTTAATTAGTCGATGCCAAGTTTAATTTCCTCTTTTTCCGTCTTCGGACAAACACTGGAAATTTCTCTTTTATCTGCTCATCCTGAAGGCGATTGTCTTGTGTGCTTTTCATTTGGTGTGCAAATATGGAGCCAAACATATTGTAACTTCTGGTTTTTAAACCAACTAGCAATCGGTTGGCCTGAAACGATGAATTTGTGAAGATTGTGAGTTCTAGTCCCTCCTTAGGCTTGAAAGCTGTCTGGGTGACTTTGGGTCAAACACCAGGAGATTGAGAGTTCTAGTCCTGCCATAGGCATGAAAGCCTGCTGGGTGACTGCGCCAATCACCAGGAGATTGTGAGTTCTAGTCCTGCCTTAAGCATATCCCTCTATCAGCCCAGTTCACCTCACAGCCCACTGAAGACTAAAACCTAATCTATGCTTTAGTTTCTTGTTAGAACAAATAATTTGTTAATTCATTCCTGTCTTTGGCCCCAGTTTGGGAGACATTATTGAAACTCCGCTAGCGAATTCATCTAAATTCCCTGTTTGCACAATACATTTCATTAAAGAACCAGTGAGTTCCATTTGCACAACACTCAAAGCACCCAGCCAACGAAACCAAGCCTTGAAGTTAATAAAATTTAACAGGTTGCGCAAATACAGCCACTGGACTAATAAAAATAAATCTGAGGAGGAAGCACACGTTGCTAAGGAAGGCTGGGCTCTACTCGATAAATGAATCAATCAATCAATGTGTTTAACTCATAGAATCATCTATTGCAATGTCCTTCCTGTTAAAGACTACTTCAGCTTCAATCACAACAGTACAAGAGCAAACAATAGATTTAAACTTAATGTTAACCGCTCCAATCTTGATTGCAGAAAATATGACTTCAGTAACAGAGTTGTTAATGCTTGGAATGCACTACCTGACTCTGTGGTCTCTTCTCAAACCAAAAACTGTCTACTATTGACCTCACCCCATTCCTAAGAGATCTATAAGGGGCGTGCATAAGAGCACAAACGTGCCTACCGTTCCTGTCCTACCGTTGCTTCGTGCTTATGCTTGTGTATGCTGTTGTGACAAATAAAATAAAATAAAAAAATCAATCGATCGAATGGTCCCCTTTGCCAGAAATATATTTGAAACAACCAAGGGAGGTTTTGGAGCTCCAGCTATAGTTTAGGCCCTGTGCATTGGCTCAGAATAAAATGGAGATTTTTACTCAAGGAACATGCATGGGAAATTTTTATTAGTATCGTCCAGTATTTGCCAAACTAAGTTGAACTCGGCGTACCCAGTCTCTTGTCGATGTCGGATTCCAGTGTTTGATACGACAGATCAAAGTCCATCACGTTGACAGGTTCTTTTTCAACTTCCTGAACTTTTATAGTTCACACAGCTGAGAAGAGAAATCTGGTTTTTCCCAGCCTGCTTGGATGCTTGAGAAAACCGGTTTTTCTGTTGCTATCCCATCCCAACGTTGCACAACAGCAAAATGACCGGACGAGGGTAGCTTCGCAATCCCCACGCTTTTTGTTTTTCATAATTTTTTTATTTATTTTATAAACAAAACAAGCATTTAATACATCAGTCATTCCTTCTGTGGGACATCTCGGTGTTTTCTTCGTGGCTCCCTCTTTTTGTTCTTTCTTCTTTCTTCATTTCAATTTAATCCATTACCATTTTTTCACAAGTACCATATTCTGATTGTACCATTTTCTTACGTAACTATCGATTTGCTTATCTGTATCTTTTCTCTAACCAATGGTAAAATTGATCCCGTATCTTAAAATATTCTGAATCCTCTCTTTCTTTGAACATCCCAAGTTAATCTATTCATTTCTGCACAATCTAAATATTATTTTTTTTGATAACTTCTCCTTCCAGGGGTATTTTTTCCATTTTCCAGTTTTGTGCAAAAAACAATTCTTGCTGCTGTTATTACATGTATAATCAAGTAAATCTTTTTTCTTTACTAATTTTCTCTGGGAGAATACCCAATAAGAACAGCTCCCGTTTTAAATCAATATGTTGTCGGGTCATTTCTTCTAGCCATGTCTTAATTTTATTCCAATAATTTTTAGCTTCTGGGCATGTTCACTACATATGATAAATAAGATCCTGGTAACTGGTAACATTTCCAACATTTAGCTGATTAAACAATTTTGCCAGTTTTTCAGGAGGCATATGCCCTCTATAGCAGGCGTCTCCAATCTTGGCAATTTTAAGACTTGTGGACTTTAACTCCACAATTGAAGTCCACAAGTCTTAAATTTGCCAAGATTGGAGACCCCTACTCTATAAACATTTTATATTGATTTTCTTTATATGCAGTAGACAGCAAACCTCACTTCTAAAGGTAATCTTGCACGCCAGGTGTGTCGCCGCACTCCCTGCGGAGCCCTTGATCCTTTCCATCATCGGTGGCTTTCTGCACATGTTTTGGAACTCTTCAGAAATTTCCTTCCCCTGAAGAAAGAGCTCCAGGGTCTCTGCCCTTACTCTTTGGGCAGGGCGAGAATTTCTTCCACGTTTCTCTAAGGGGCGACTTGAAACCGACCTGATGGTGTAGAAGTTGGCTGTTTTGTCAAATCTGTCTACGTTAGAATATGGAATTGGAAGGAACTTTGGAGGTCTTCTAGTCCAGTCCCCTGCTTGAGCAAGAGCAAGCAAATGTGCAGAAGTGGCGTGCACGCTCACACTCCTCAACCGGTAGCAAAGGTAAGTGCATTTCACTGCTGCCACTGCCCCCTTGCCCTCTGGCACTGATGATGTTCCCTAGTTGGGCAATGAAACGTTTGCAAGAAAACAACCAAGTTTAGAGACCACCAAGGACCCCACAGTCCTCCTCCTCCTCCCTCCAAACCCCACTCCCTTGTAGCACTGATGATGTTTCCTACTTGGGTAATGAAACATCTGCAAGAAAACAACCAAACTCGGAAAGCACCAAGGACCCCTCCAGTCCTCCTTGGCAGGGGTGAAATCTAAAAATTTCCCCTAGCGGTTCTGTGGGCGTGGCTTAATTGGTGGGTGTGGCTTGGTGGTCAGGCGACTGAATGGGCATGGTCAATAATAATAAATAATAAAAATAATAAAGTATACAAAACTTGGGAGGCACGGGTCTACCTTTTTTTAAAAATAGAGGACCCGGTCAACCAAGTGCCTTTTACGGAGAAGCCCCGGTCTACAAAGTGCCTTTTATTGGGAGGCACCGGTCCACCTTCTTTAAAAATAGAGGCACTGGTCTACTAATTGCCTTTTTTTTGAGCGTGCACTGGTCTACCTTCTTTAAAAATAGAGGCACCGGTCTACTAATTGCCTTTTATTGGGAGGCACCGGTCCACCTTCTTTAAAAATAGAGGCACCGGTCTACTAATTGCCTTTTATTGGGAGGCACCGGTCCACCTTCTTTAAAAATAGAGGCACCGGTCTACTAATTGCCTTTTATTGGGAGGCACCGGTCCACCTTCTTTAAAAATAGAGGCACTGGTCTACTAATTGCCTTTTATTGGGAGGCACCGGTCCACCTTCTTTAAAAATAGAGGCACCGGTCTACTAATTGCCTTTTTTTGGGAGCGCACCGGTCTACCTTCTTTAAAAATAGAGGCACCAGTCTACTAGCCGCCTACAGCGCTGATCAGCTGTAGTGTGGCCCTTTGAAGCGCCGCGGCAGTCATTTAAAGCCATTTGCAGCTATATCACCACCGAGAGCTTCAGGGACAGAGAAGAGGAACAGCGAGGCATGGGCGGTGGGGGGCAGGGACAGGGATTTTTGCTACCGGTTCGCCGAACTACCTGCCCCCATCGTTACCAGATCGCGAGATCCGGTCCGAACCGGGAGCATTTCACCCCTGCTCCTTGGCCTTTGTGGGAGGGGGTTGTCAACCCAACCCTCTGCATCTCCTCCCCTCAGCAAAGCGGTCACACGCAATCTCAGTTTTGATATCTTTAATTAAACTTTTCTGGTCCCCTTTTTCTTTTACAAGTTAAATCAACAGGAAAACAATAAACCATTTTTTTTAAATCTTCATATACATTTATAAAAAAAAATTCACTCTCCTTTGTTATTTAAAAAAAAAAAGTCCTTCGTGGCACATTCTTTTCTTTTCTTTTCTTTTTTCTTTTCTTTTTTAAACCTTTTCTGTTAAGAGGTGTTACTGGTCAGAATCGCAGGAGGGTTTTTGTATTTTTTTTTTAATCAGTAAAAGAAAATCTCTTTTTAAGGGTTGAAAAGGAATTTTTAAAAAATGGCTAAAGCGAGAGAAATACGGATTGGAGGGTGTTTCTATAATTAAAGGTTGTTGGGGAGTTTCTGGCCATCTGAAGAGTGACCTGTAAGGAGCCCTGGACAATTTCTAACAACCAAGCTGAGTTTTTTTCTTTTTTCACACATTTATTCTCGGCAGAAATTGAGATGGAATTGACCGAAATAGCAACTTAGAGCAGGGGTCTCCAACGTTGGCAACTTTAAGACTTGTGGACTTCAACTCCCAGAATACCTCAGCCAGCAAAGCTGACTGAAGTCCACAAGTCTTAAAGTTGTAAAGAAAAGTGGTGAATTTTTTTTTTTAATTGTACAAGGACGAGAGAAAGAGACCTCTGTTTCCGATTTGCACAATTCCTTCATTTATTTTTCATTTCTCCCAGAGGGAGAATTTCTTCTCAGGAATAATCGTCTCAAGGAATGATCAAAACCAAATTTAGGAAAATTAGTTTTTGTTTTTTTTTAGAAAAGTTGGTCTTTAGAAAAGGGCCTCGGGCTACCCACGCTCAGTGGGTGTGCAAGTTGTGTCAATGGCAATGTAAAAAATAATAGCAATGATAACCATCACATCTAGCTAAGTTTCCAATCAAGCTAGAAATCAGGCCAATTTCAAAGTCAATTTCTAATCCCTGATGTTTTTTTTCCCCTGATACGTATTTTTAATGGAAAAAAAAAAAGCCCACTAAAGCTTTGGTTTAAAAAAAAACCCTGAAAATTGTGGCTTTGCTCCTGGTCTCTCCCCTCCTCCAATTAAAAAAAACCAGACTCTGAATTTTCATAGCACAATCTAAATTCCCAAACAGAGATATTGTTCTGCAAACCCAACGATACACATAGTTGGAGGGCATAAGGCTTGGAAACAAGAAAATATTTCCTTCCTGCCTGGTGGTAAGAATGGCTTCATCGCAATTTAGCTTTGCACAAAAATATATATATCTCCACCTTTTTGATTTTTAACCGGTCATATACGATGACATTGTGTCCACACAGGTATGGAATGTTTGTTGGTAGAACACTTGCATTTTTCTGCAGACCCCAAATCTATTTTTCTTCCCCAAAACCCATTTAGTTAAGATTTAGTAGATTGAAAAGAAGAGGCCCTTGCCTTAACGCTAATCAAGTTTCTGCTGTGGGTAAGAAGTCAGAATTGGGTGTTTGCAAACCAATCTCTCTCTTGGGGGAAGAGCGAGAAATCAGTCAAAATTCCTTCTTTTTGTGGGAAACACCGGATTTCAAAAAGGGAAAAAACTTCCTCAACTAAACAAGGCTGACCAGCAGGAGAGCAGCTTGTGAAGCTGAAAAATATATATATAAAAAAAATATATCCAGAGCCTCAGGGTTGACCGAGTCGCATATTTGAAGGATCTTGGAAGGTCCTTCTTGGTCAACTTGTCTTCTCCTTTCAAGGCCAAGGGGCTGACCAGCAATCTCACTACTTTCCTGCCCTGAATGCTCATAGGGACCCCCCCCTGAAAGTGTTAAACAAAAGCAGAGACAACTTTAAAAAAAAAAATAACAATAATTTAAAATATCTTCCATCAGGATGGGTCGAGCTAGCTTCCACCCGTTTCCAAAATAAATAAAAAGTTTAAACTGCAGGAAGTACAGTAGGAGTGGGTTAGGGCCCCGATCGGCCCCGAACGCACCGGGTCCGGCGGCCTTTATGGGCCCCAGAAAGCGCCCGCCTCAAACCCAGCAACACGAGCCAGAGAAAGGAAGGTTCCTACCGCCCCGTTTCGTTGGCCAAGGTCAACAGCCCGTCCATTGGCGACGGTCCCTGGGGATGTGCAGCTCAGTGGGGCTGCCCTTCCACCCGCTCTTGGGACACGTGTTTCTTCGACCCTCCCTCCCTCTCCCTCCCCCAGTCCAGCCCAGAGTTCACATGGGGTGGTCTTCCGAGTCCCTGAAACACCCTGGCGGGTGTGGCTTCGATCAAAGAAAAGGGAGGGATGGGATGGGCAGGGGGGAAGGCGGTCCTCGGTGGCTCATGGCACCTGGCACCATCTAACTGCCCAGGAGGTCTCCGTCACCAGCGTTGGCTTCGTGGATGCTCTCCACCTCTTCTGGAATATCCTGCATCCTCAGGAAATCTGAAAAGTAGCAAGAGGCAATTCCTGGATGGCGGAAGGGCCGCCTTCGCCGAGACCGCCGTGCTTCCACTTTGTGTGGAACGTGGAACATCCCCGTTCTGTGTTGATTCATTAAATTTATAGCTCCTGCTCCCAGGGGTGGGATTCAGCCAGTTCGGGAGATCCGGATGCTAATTTTACATCCGGTTCGCCGAACCGGTAGTTGCAAGGACTGACTGGTCCTGCCCACCCCCAGAGTCTCCACGTGACCCATTTTGGATGCCAGGTAAGTGCACATCCCGTGTGGAGGCTCTGGGAGGGCAGAAAGCGGGCCTCCCAGAAGTTCTGGAAATGGGCCCGTTTCCAGCCTCCGGAGGGCTTCTGGAGTCCTGGGGAGGATGTTTTCGCCCTCCCGGAGGCTCGAGAAAAGCCTCCGGAGCCTGGGGAGGGCAAAAACGCCTCCCCAGCTGTGCTGCAGGAATCCGAGTAAGCCACACCCACCCTGGCCACGCCCACTCAGCAACCGGGCAGAGAACCAGTTGATAAAATTTTTGAATCCCACTCCTGCCCAGATCCCATCTCAGTATCCAAAGCGACTCTACTCCACTAGGATAGCAGGACTCACCTGGGGAGTGGGGAAGGGCAGGAGGACAAGGCTCCAAATGCCTGGCTAAGGGGACCAAGTGGCACCTGGCTGCCCCCTGGAGGTTCTCAGTGTTTGTGCCCGCAGCAGAGCATGACACAGGTAGTCAACCGAGCTACGACCACCACCGAACCCAAGATTGATGTTGCTAAGTGAGTGAACATTGGTTAACGGAGCCTTGCCCCGTTTTACAACTTTTCCTGCCACCGTTTGTTAAGGGAATCATTGCACGTGTTAAATGAGTAACCCGGTGGTTGTTCAGTGACTCCTTTTTTTTAATTTTACATTTATATCCCGCCCTTCTCCGAAGACTCAGGGCGGCTTAAATTGTGTAAGGCAATAGTCTCATTCTATTTGTATATTTATATACAAAGTCAACTTATTGCCCCCCCAACAATCTGGGTCCTCATTTTACCTACCTTATAAAGGATGGAAGGCTGAGTCAACCTTGGGCCTGGTGGGACTCGAGCCTGCAGTAATTGCAAGCAGCGGTGTTTAATAACAGGCTGTCTTACAGCCTGAGCCACCCACGGCTCTGAGCTTCCCCCATGGACTTTGCCTTGTCGGAAGGTCGTAAAAAGAGGATCGCTTGACCCCGGGGGGGGGGACACTGCAACCGTCGTAAGTGTGAACCAGCCGCCAAGCTTCTGAATTCTGATCACGTGACCGTGAGGGGGATGCAGCGATGGTCGTTAAGTGTGAAAAAAAAGGGTCCTAAGTCGGGTTTGTTTGTTTTTTTCCAGCGCCGTTGTAACGTTTGAACGGTCACTAAATGAGCTGTTGTAAGTCGAGAGCTACCTGTATCTGGCTTCGCCTGGTCAGGTTAAGAGGGGCGGCTGCCCAGGCCAGCCTCACGGTAGGGGCTCCAACTCACCTCTGGGGCTGGAGGGGGGAGAGCGGGAGTTGCCCAGGCCCTCCTCCTCCATCAGCACCTGCAGCTGTTCCTCTGCCTCCTCCTGCAGTCGGCCAGCGAAGGCCACCTCATCCCGCTGGCCGCTGGGGAAGGTCCGGTGCAGGGAGTGGCAGCCGGGCGAGAGGGGCTCTCCGACTCGGTTCTGCTGTGGAGAAGAAAAGGAGTGAAGAAGAGTCGGAGTTGAGCGTCCCAAGGAAGAGATTCAGTTGCTAAAATGCATTCCCACGCCTCTGCGTCCGAGAAGGACCATCAAAAGCTTCCCTCAATCACAATAGAGTTGGGAGGGACCACGGAGGTCTTCTAGTCCGACCCCCTGCTCAAGCAGGAGACCCTATATACCCTTCTGGATAAATGGCTGTCCCGTCTCTTCTTAATACACCTGCAGCATTGGAGCACCCACAACTTCTGGTGGCAAGAAGTTGCCTTCGGAAGTTGGGAGAGCTTTGGACATGCCCAGAAGCCAAAAATTATTGGGAGAAAATAAAGGGTTAGTTAGAAGAAATGATCCAACAAAACATTGACCCAAAACCAGAGCTGTTCTTATTGGGTATTCTCCCAGAGAAAATTAGTAAAGAAAATATCTATTTGATTATACAGGTAATCACAGCAGCAAGATTCCCCAGGGAATCGGTGCGCAATTTAGGCGTTCTCCTGGACACATGGCTGTCTTTAGAAGATCATTTGACGGCCATCGCCAGGGGAGCTTTTTATCAGGTCTGCCTGATTCGCCAATTGCGCCCTTTCCTGAACCGGGACTCGTTATGCACAGTCACTCATGCCCTCGTCACTTCCCGCTTGGATTACTGCAATGCTCTCTACATGGGGCTCCCCTTGAAGAGCATCCGGAGGCTCCAACTGGTACAGAATGCGGCCGCGCGGGGGATTGAGGGAGCTCCTCGTAGCTCCCATGTAACACCTCTCCTGCGTGGGCTGCATTGGTTGCCGGTGGTCTTCCGGGTGCGCTTCAAGGTGTTGGTTATCACCTTTAAAGCGCTCCATGGCATTGGACCGGGATATTTACGGGACCGCCTGCTGCCGCCAGTTCCCTCCCATTGTCCGGTGCGTCCAGTCCGCTCTCACAGGGAGGGCCTCCTTAGGGTGCCGTCGGCCAACCAATGTCGGCTGGCGACCCCCAGGGGAAGAGCGTTCTCTGTGGGGGCCCCGGCTCTGTGGAACGAGCTGCTGGTGGGATTCCATCTTCTCCCTGATCTTCGGACCTTTAAACGCGAGCTCAAGACTTTCTTTTTTCACCAAGTGGGGCTGGCCTGATTGATTGATTTTAATATTTGGAGATTTTAGCGGGTTTTTTTAACAGGGGTTTTTATCTTTTGTATTTTTTACCTAATAGTTTTAAGTATACAGCAGTTTAATTAGATTTTTAATTTTGTTATGGTATTTTAAATGGTTTTTGTATTATTGTCGTTTTACTTGCTGTACATGGCCCTGAGTCTTCGAAGAAGGGCGGTATAAAAATGTGAATAAATAAATAAATAAATTGTTTTTGCGCAAAATTGGAAAAACAGAGAAAATACCCCTGGAAGGAGAAATTATTAGAAAAATTTTAAGATTGTGCAGAAATTAACTTTGATGATCAAAGAAAGAGAGGATTCAGAATATTTTAAGATAGGAGATAACTTCTACCATTGGTTAGAAAAAAAGGTATAGATAAGCAATGGATAATTATGTAAGAAAATGGTATAATTAGAATAGTATATTTGTGGGAAAATGGTAATAGATTAAAGTGAAGTGAGGAAAGAAGAAACAGCAAAAAGATGGAGCCATGAAAAAAAACACCGAGGTGTCACATGGAAGGAATGACTGATGTATTAAATGTTTGTTTGATTATAAAATAAAATAAAAAAATTTTTTTTAAAAAAAAGGAAGTTGTGGGAGCTTCATCCCTGGAGGCTTTCAAGAAGAGACTGGACTGCCGTCTGTCAGAAACGGTGTAGGGTCTCCTGCTTGGGCGGGGGGGGGTTGGACTAGATGACCTACAAGGTCCCTTCCAACTCTGTTAATCTATTAAAGTCTTCTTCTTTTTTTAAAGAACTCCACCCTTCCATACTTCCACCTCTCACAATACTTGACAACACAGTATCAAAAGTAGAAACCTTCAAATTTCTGGGTTCTATCATATCGCAAGATCTCAAATGGACAGCTAACATCAAAAACATCATTAAAAAAGGACAACAAAGAATGTTCTTTCTGTGCCAACTCAGGAAGCTCAAACTGCCCAAGGAGCTGCTGATCCAATTCTACAGAGGAATTATTGAGTCTGTCATTTGCACCTCTATAACTGTCTGGTTCGGTTCTGCAACCCAACAAGAAAGACACAGACTTCAGAGGATAATTAGAACTGCAGAAAAAATAATTGCTACCAACCTGCCTTCCATTGAGGACCTGTATACTGCACGAATCAAGAAGAGGGCCGTGAAAATATTTACAGATCCCTCGCATCCTGGACATAAACTGTTTCAACTCCTGCCCTCAAAACGACGCTATAGAGCACTGCACACCAGAACAACTAGACCAAGAACAGTTTTTTCCCGAAGGCCATCACTCTGCTAAACAAATAATTCCCTCAACACTGTCAAACTATTTACTGAATCTGCACTACTATTAATCGTTTCATAGTTCCCATCACCAATCTCTTTCCACTTATGACTGTATGACTATAACTTGTTGCTGGCAATCCTTATGATTTATATTGATATATTGATCATCAATTGTGTTGTAAATGTTGTACCTTGATGAACGTATCTTTTCTTTTATGTACACTGAGAGCAGATGCACCAAGACAAATTCCTTGTGTGTCCAATCACACTTGGCCAATAAAAATTCTATTCTATTCTATTCTAGCTGCCTTGACACTCCAAGCAGGGGTCTCGAAGGCAATTTAAGTAGAATCTGACAGAAAGAATGCAAGCGCAATAAATTAACACACATCACCGTAGTCGGGCTTTAGGGTAGAACCTGCTTTGGGGGAATCCAGCTAGAATGCAGTTGGCAGCAGATCGCAGCTCCTTGGCTGGAAAACCCTGGGGGAGCTGAAGGAGACCAAATGCAGCCCATAGCCTCCCCACACTAACCCCCTTTTGGGGAGTTTTCCCCCAAGCCTTTGGCACCGATCCCGATGCACTCACTGGAGGAGGGGTGAAACTTTGGTACAAGGCATCTCCGGCAGGCAAACTGCGCCTCCGGGGCTCAGCTCCCTTCCGAATCCAGACGGCTTCCATGGACAACCGGGGGCCAGCGGCCAGCTGCCTCCGGGCCTCGTCCACCTCTCGCTCCAGCCGCTGTCTCTCGCCCTCGCTCTCCCTCAGCCGGGCCTCCAGGGCAGCCACCTCTTGGGCCTTCTCCTGGCCTAGCTGCCGGCAGCGGTTCAGCTCCTGCTGCAAGAGGGCGTGCTGCTTCTGCAGGAGCGAGAGCTCCGTGCTTTGCTGGTCGGTCGCGGGAGCCTCTTTGCAGGAGTTGCTGCGGCTCAGCCGTTCCCGCCATTCCCCGCCCTCCTGCGCCTGGAAGGCCAGCAGGGAGTCCTGATGCGCTACGGCGCCCTGAGGGAGAAAAAGGAAAAGGGCAGCAGGCAGCTTCTCTCTACCCTCCCCAACCAGCTGGGCGTTACTGTCATGGCTGCCGGTCTGCTTCTAGCTTCGCGTCGCATCTTGCCAGCCTGACATTAGCAACGGGAGTGGAGGGGGGATGAATTGTAATCTGGGTGGAGGTGGGGAGGTGGGGGTGTTTGGGCCCGGCCCAGAAAGTGAGCCGCACCCATCCAGCACAAGGTCAGCCGAACAGAATGCGGAGATGGAGAAAGTGCGAATTGAGGGTTCGTTTCCTAAACACTAGAAATAGCCCTTAGACTTATATCCCGCTTCACAGAGCTTTTACAGCCCTCTCTAAACCGTTTACAGAGTCGGTGTATTGCCCCCAACAACCCGCACGCTCATTTTACCGACCACACGGAAGGATGGAAGGCTGAGTCAGGACAGGGGGTCCCCAACCTGTGGACCGTGACCCACTAATAGGCCGTGAGGGGTTTGCAAACTGGGCTGTGGAAACGGCCGGCAAGGGCCTGCACACGCTCCATTTGTGCGAGCAACAGGCAGGCGTGCATGCCACTCATGCGAACGGAGCTGCACGTGTGTGCTTGCCGGCCGCTTGCTCAAACTATCCCCTTTCCTAGTTGGGGAACTCTGGTTTAGGAAACGGGTGCTCAGTTCCCAGCTCTGCATATTCTTAGCTGAGCTTAGCTGGTTGGGCTTCCATCTCCCTCTTCTTCCTTAGAATCCAATCATCCCCACAACCCTGTTGATAATTGCCTTACACAATGCAGGCCGCCCTGAGTCTTCGGAGAAGGGTGGGATATAAATGTAAATAAATAAATAAATAAATAAATAAAAAAGATAATGTCAGGCTGTCAGCTCATGAAGGTTGGATAGGAGTGTTGTGGTCCGCCAGCAGCCTGCGGACCTGACAGTGGAGTCGGAGAGTGAGGAGGCTGGGGAGGACGTTGGGTCAGTCCTGGAGCCAGGGGAAGGCCCGGACGTGGGCTCTGCGTCAGAAGCAGAGATGGGGCCAGGGCCAACTGGGAGCTATGCGTGGACTCAGGAGCCTCCAGAGGGGGACAGCAGAGAGGCAGAGGAACAGGAGGAGCCTGTTCCTAGTGCACGCATGCGAAGAGCTGCCAGAAGGCAAGAGCAGCTCAAGCAAAAAGGACAACTCAGGAGTAAGGTCAGGAGATGATTGGCCCCTCCCATAAGGCTTAAAAGAGCAGCAATGGCTCTTGGGCTCTTTGTAGGAAAGCAAGATTGCTACATTTGTTTTTAGTCGGCTTCTCTTGTTTCTGAACTTCGTGGGGCATTGCCAAGAAAAGCCTTTGGCAGGGTGCCAAAGAAGCCAAAGGTTTGTGATAAGGCCGAAGGACTTTTTATGAAGGACTCTATTTGTTTTGGACTTAATTTGGACTAAGCTGAGAATGAAGTAATTCTCAGCTGTTCTATGTTTGTTTAGGACTGATTGTGTCTGGTAATAACTACTTGGGCCTAGGTCACAAGAAGGAGAGAGGCAGCCATGTCAGCTGCTCTGCTTGGCAGGAGCACCAGTGCAGAGCCGTTGGTAAGCCCAGGGCACAGCTTTCGATACGGTTAAAGGGAGAACTATCATTTTAACGGCGTTCCATTAATTTAATGTAAGTTTAATAACCCTTTAATAGTGGCGGGTCTAACCTGCAGTCCATGGAGTAGAGAATAGAGGCTCTTGAGGCGCTGCAGCATCTCCTGGAGATTGGGGAAGAGGGAGGCTGCGTTAAGCCTGGCCAGACCAAGCTCCCTCCATCATCCCTCCCCTTCTCTCAGGTACGCCTCCAACTCACCTCCTGCACTCCTTTGGCCTGCAACTGGTTGCCGTTTCCATCCTAAAGGGAGGAAGGCATCAACCGCATCAGAGGTCACAGTGCCAAAATCGACTGAGAGGTCAGCAAGGGACCTGAATCTGGGCCAGCTCAAGACAGAAGGGTGGCCAAGACCTCCCACCCACCCCAAGAAGAGTGAGTCCTCTCCAGTTCCTGATGGACCCCCATCCTCCCTCCAGCTGGACCACCACCACCCGCCCCGCCCTCCAATTTCCCAGTCATCCCAGCCAGGCCACGGAAAGCTGCTGAATGTTTCGGGAGTGACCGTGGCAGTGGTGAAATTCAATTTTTTTTCCCTATTACCGATTCTTTGGGTGTGGCTTGGTATGGCTTGGTGGGCGTGGCAGGAGAAGGATACTGCAAAATCCCCATTCCCATCCCACCCCACTCCAGGGGGAAGGATACTGCAAAATCCCCATTCCTTCCCCACTCCAGGGGGAAGGATACTGCAAAATCCCCATTCCCACCCCACTCCAGGGGGAAGGATACTGCAAAATCCCCATTCCCATCCCACTCCAGGGGAAGGATACTGCAAAATCCCCATTCCCACCCCACTCCAGGGGGAAGGATACTGCAAAATCCCCATTCCCACCCCACTCCAGGGGGAAGGATACTGCAAAATCCCCATTCCCACCCAACTCCAGGGGGAAGGATACTGCAAAATCCCCATTCCCACCCCACTCCAGGGGGAAGGATACTGCAAAATCTCCATTCCCACCCCACTTCAGGGGGAAGGATACTGCAAAGTCCCCATTCCCTCCCCACTCCAGGGGAAGGATACTGCAAAATGCCCATTCCCACCCCACTCCAGGGGAAAGATACTGCAAAATCTCCATTCTTCCCCACTCCTGGGAGAAGAATACTGCAAAATCTCCATTCCCACCCCACTCTGGGGCCGGCCAGAGGTGGTATTTGCCGGTTCTCCAAACTACTCAAAATTTCCGCTACCGGTTCTCCAGAACCTGCTGGATTTCACCCCTGCACCGTGGTCTTTAGCAGGATCCCCAAATTTTCCTAGCAATAAGCCTTTTTTCCCCCCGACGACCAAGCTGGGAGATTATCATTTCTAAAGGTATTTCAAGATTTCCATCAGATTTTTTTGGGGTCGGGGAGAAATCACTTTCCCTATAATTTTTTTTTTTAAATTGGCCTTCTTTAAAAAGAACTCTTGCAGAAAGCTTCAAAAACCCCATCAGCCTTCTGCAAGTGGTGAATAAACCATGGCCAATGGAAGGTTCTGCTCATGTACAAAGTGGGCAACCGACCCAGGAGTTCTTCAACGAAGGCAGCTGCCGAGCCCGGCTGCAGCACCGAAACGGGGACGGGGCTCATCAGCTGCCATCCCGCTGCTTCCCAAAACTCACCCGATGGTTTGAACCAGCCTCGACTCTGGTAAACTCAAGAGCGTTGTTCATACTTCCAGTCTCCCCATCTGTGGGTAGAGAAGGGAGAGGTGGTTAGCTCCCAGAAAGTGAAGGCAAAACGTCTTCCGCGGTGATTCGGACGCTAAAAATAAAGGGTGACAAATTTCCCCCAGAAAAAAACCCTTCAGTTTTGTCCTCTGCTTCTATCCACCATCACACACACCCCGTCCTCAGAGATAAATCGGAAAAGTCATTCGCCCGAGACTTCCAGCAACATGGTTATCTGAGACAGGGGTCTCCAACCTTGGTCCCTTTAAGACTTGTGGACTTCAACTCCCAGAGTCCCTCAGCCAGCAAAGTCCACAAGTCTTAAAGGGACCAAGGTTGGAGACCCCTGATCTGAGACACAGTTAAGTAAATTAACCCAAATGCCTGGGTCAGCACCTAGAACCTAGAACCTCTGACCACAGTACTATATAAGACAAGCCTGCAGTTGTCGTGTCCCACTCCTCCGCTGATGGCCGGGTCAGGGAAATCCGAATCAGGCTTGCCTCTGCAGCTCTGCCAAAGTCCTAGCAAAGTCCTCAGGGCAGGCAGGAGACCAGAAAGTGACTTCAGCAAGATATGTTTAGACTTTGCCTGACTCAGAGAATGCCAGAAAGCAGGTCCTTTATATAGGCCATGGGGTGTGGCTCCATGACTCAGCACTTATCCAGGCCTGCCCCTCCCTTCCTTCTGTTGCCTCCGCCTATCAAGTCTTCTGACGCGAGGGTCACTCCAGTCTGCAGCTGTTGGCAATTGACCTCCCTCAGGCTCACATGCTGTGGGGGAGGGGTCTAGTTGCTCCGTTTGCCTGGGCATGGAGCCAGAGCTGGGGGCTGGAGGTATTTCTTCCTCTTCAGCCTGTCTGGGCATGGAGCCAGGGCTGGGGCCGGGAGGCATACTAGAACATTCCAGAAGCAGATAAGAAGACCCCGGCTGAAGTGAGATCGGACGAGACACAACAGCAGTGAACTTTCAGGGACCTTCTGTGGGTGGGCTTCAGGGTGAGGAGACGCAAAGGAGAATGGAATGGGACAACATGCCAAAGCCAACTTGCTGTGGCCAACTCGCTGCTGCTAATTCGCCATGGCCAACTCACCCTGGGGCTGTCCTGACTCAGCTTCCCAAACACGACAAACCCTCTGAAGTGAACTCAAAAGATTCCTTCATTAGGAGCGCCGGCAGCCCCGGCAAAATTTCTCTCTCACCAGAGGCTAACAAGTCTTCTCCGGCAGGGGGATGAATAGTTGACTGCCACATCTATTCATCTTCCGCCTCCTGCCTTTTATCCCCACAGCTGTGGTGGGGCTTTGCTAGCAGCAGGTGGCTTTTCCGTCCTGAGGACCGGCCCGTAGATTTCCACTGCTCTCCTCTCCTCTGGCTTCTGTGCATCAGGCACTGGACCCAGCTGTTCCTCCTCTTCCTCATCAGCCACCTCCAGATCTGGGGGCTGTTGACTCTCCATCTGAGGGCTGACGGACAGCCCAGGCTCTCTCTGTCTGTCTGTCTCTCTCTCTGACAGCTCTGTTCCCTCTTCCCATTCGGAGCTCTCAGGTTTCACATTTTATTTAGTTCTCCCCTTCCCCCTGCTCACACCTTGGCAACCTTTCTTTAATGATTCTATTTCACTGCGTAACTTTTGTCCTGTAGCAATTGGTCCTGTGGCTACTTGGCTGTGGCAAATTGTCCTGGGATGAGCTGGCTGTGGAGACTTGGCCCAGTGAGTTGGTCGTGGCGAGTTGTCCTAGACCAGGGTCTGCAAACTTGGCTCTTATAAGACTTGTGGACTTCAACTCCCAGAGTTCCTCAGCCAGCTTTGCTGGGAGTTGAAGTGCACAAGTCTTATAAGAGCCAAGTTTGCAGACCCCTGTCCTAGACCCAGGAGGAAGCTGTGGGGGCTGAAGAAGAAAAGCGGGGGGCTCTTACTTGCGGTATTACTGGGGTTTGGGCTGGAGCAGCTGCTGGGAGTCTGCATGTGGTTCTGCTCTGAGTCCCAGGTGGGTCCCATGACGAGATCTTTCAAAACTTCCACTGGGGATGTATATGTTGGTGAAGAGAGACAGAAAACACACACACACATATAGTTAACAAACAGATATTCTTGTTCTGTAACAACATGTGGTTTTATATATATGAGCCACGGTGGCGCAGTGGTTAGAGTGCAGTACTGCTGGCTACTTCTGCTGTCTGCCGGCTGCCTGCAATTTGGCAGTTCGAACCTTGCCAGGCTCAAGGTCGACTCGTCCTTCCGCCCTTCCCAGGTGGGTAAAATGAGGACCCAGATTGTTGGGGGCAAGAGGCTTGCTCTGTAAACCGCTTAGAGAGGGCTGTAAACAGTGGTGGGTTTCAAATTTTTTTTTACCACCGGTTCTGTGGGTGTGGCTTGGTGGGCGTGGCATACCTCAGTGGGTGTGGCTTGGTGGGCATGGCAAGGGAAGGATACTGTAAAATCTCCATTACCACCCCACTCCAAGGGAAGGATACTGCAAAATCCCCATTTCCTTCCGATCAGCTGGGACTTGTGAGGCAGAGAATAGATGGGGGTGGGGCCAGTCAGAATTTTTTCTACTAGTTCTCCCTACTGGTTCTCCAAAACTGGTAAGAACCTGCTGAAACCCACTTCTGGCTGTAAAGCACTCTAAAGCGGTATATAAGTCTTAAGTGCTATTGCTATTAAGTGCTATTACTATTGCTATTAAGTACTATTGCTTTGCAACATTCCCAATGTTGCTTCCCAATCCCCAAACCTTTGGGAAACTGTCAATGAGATGCAAATCAGAGGTACAAGATGCAGAGTATTTTCAGGTTCAGATCCAAGCCCACAGCGACTCAAAAATTGTGCCATATTCCTTTCTCCAATCAAAGAAAAGAACTAACATTCGTTCTGCTTGGGTGTAACCAAAATTACAATTGCAATCTTGGCTTGGTTGAGTCTCGCCAACACAGGCCTGTTAGGATTTTGCCAAGTCTGTCTCCTCTTCCAGTTTCTGGCATTGCCACACACAAAAAGGCCAGCTGATCGTCGCACGCACATGCGCAACCAGAAACCCGGAAAAGGAACGGGCAACACCGCGTGTGCTAGGTGACATGGCTCTGTGTGCCACTTTGGGCATGCGTGCCATAGTTTTGCCATCACAGGGTTAGGACCTTTGTGGCTCTTTGAGTGTTTAAGGTTGCCGACCGCTGATCTAGAGCCCCATTTTTTCCAAAATGGTCTCTCCCTTGCAGCGGTCTGGCGTGGGGGGAGAACGGTACCTTCTCTGATGGCTTCCTGGATCAGTTTCTCGCCATGCAGGGAGTCCGAAGACTCGGTGCGGAAGAGAGTGCGGGGGTTCACCCAGGGCGAAGGGCTGTCTTCCCTGCCGCTCTGAAGAGCCACGAGGTCCGCGAAGAGTTCTGTTTTCTCCCTGAGAAGGGCGCCAATCTCCTGGTCGCACTGCTGAATCTTATCTATGGGAAGGAAGGAAGAAAGGAAGGAAGCGAAGGTGGCTGCCAGGGGAAGGTGCAGGAGGGAAAGGCAAACTCTGCCCGGGGAAGCGGGGAATGACCTTACCTTTCAGCTTCCTGAGTGAGGCTTCGCTCTCGGTCTCAATGAAGGGGAAGTCAGCCCGGTTAGGACAGCTGCAGGGGTGAGGCAAGGAGAAAGGTCATCAGGTTAACCATTTGGGTCACGAAAGACGAGAATTTTTTTAAAAAAAGACTGGACACTTGTCTGAAATGATACGAGGGTCTCCTGCTTGAGCAGGGGGCTGGACTAGAAGACCTCTAAGGTCCCTTCCAGCTCTGGTACAGGTAGTCCTTAACTTGCAGGAGGCCGTCGCAGCTCAAAACGGGGTTTGGGAGCCCGTTTTCGCTGGCAGAGCGCTTAAAGCAGTGGTAGTTATCTGGTCCCTACCGCCCACAAGTGGGCGTTCCAGCTTTCACGGTGGGCGGTAGGGGTTTTGTCCGATTCTGAAGCACTTTCCTTTTTTTTTTATTTAATTGACTTTTTAAAAAAATTTCATAGCATTATTTTAAAACATTTTCATTAGGTTTTCATAAAATTCCCCGTGACAATTTAAATGTCTGAAAATATACTATTTGTATCGCCCGCACATAAGTTTAGTTCACATTACGTGAGTGAAACTAAGTGGCGCTATAGTGCGACCGCAAACAAAAGAGCCTCGTCCCAGAATAGCTCGCGCATCTCCCCCCACACCACCCAGCTGTAACAGACAAGCAGAGCTGGTAGCCGGCGCCTCCTCCCCCCCCCAAAAAAAACCCAATCCACGATGCGTGAGAGGCATGCGCAGATGACAATACATGGTGCATTGCTGTAGAACCGGTGGGCGGTTAGAAATTTTTTTACTACAAACAGAGATACAAAAGTGGGCGGTAGGCATAAAAAGGTTGACTACCCCTGGCTTAAAGGGCCTACCACAGGCACCCTGGCACGAGTGACGTTGAGCTGGCCATGTTCGCCCTGGTCACGACCACCCCGGCCCTCCAAGGTCCAACACCCACCCTGATGAGGTCCTCAGTGAAAGCAACTTTGACACCCCTGACGTAGAGTGATCTGCTTTGCACCATGCTTTGGAAGCCACAACGGGCTGGGTTCACATCACACCCTAAGGGCCTCTGTGGCTCAGACTGCTAAGACAGTCTGTTATTAACAGCAGCTGCTTGCAATTACTGCAGGTTCAAGTCCCACCAGGCCCAAGGTTGACTCAGCCTTCCATCCTTTATAAGGTGGGTAAAATGAGGACCCAGATTGTTGGGGGCAATTAAGTTGACTTTGTATATAATATACAAATGGATGAAGATTATTGCTTGACATAGTGTAAGCCTGCCCTGAGTCTTCGGAGAAGGGCGGGATATAAATGCAAAAATAAATAAATAAATAAAATAAAAATAAGGCCAACATCGAACAGAGCCTGCTCAGAGTAGTCCTTTAGCAAAGCCCATCAGGCACTGGAGGTGGCTTCAACTCCTTGCGTTACGAAAGGTGCAGGCAGGGGTGGGATTGAAAAAAATTCAGCAACCGGGCAGTGAATCAGGTGGGCGTGGCCATGGGGGTGTGGCCTATTCGGTCTGCTGCACCACGGTGGTGGTGGTGGGGGCATTTTCGCCTTCCCCAGGCTCTGGAGCCTCCAGGATGGCGAAAACAGCCTCCGCTGGGCATTGAAAGCCCTCCAGAGGCTGGAAACAGACCCGTTTCCGGACTTCTGGTAGGCCCGTTTTTCGCCCTCTCAGAGTCTCCGCGCATGCCCTGCACTTACCTGGCATCCAAAACGGGGCCGTGTGGAGACTCCTGGGAGGGGAGGGGCAGGGTGGGCGGGGTCAGCCAGTCCTTGGAACAACCGGTTCGGCGAACCAGGTGAAAATTAACAACCGGTTCTCCCGAACCGGCCCGAACCAGCTGAATCCCACTCCTGGGTGCAGGTCTGGTTGCCTGCCAGACCTACAGAAGGAGGTGAGGAAAGATGACCTGCCCGAGCAAGGTTCTCCGACACTCACAGCTTGACACTCTGTTGGATGACCTTCATCCAGGTGTTGCGGTCATCCCGCGATGCAGCGTGAACCTCGTACATCTCGGGTGGCGTGTTGCTGATCAGGAACATGCCTTTCTCCTGGTTGGCAATATCACGGACAATCAGGTTCTGGATGGAAATGACTGCTGGCTTGTCCTGAAAGGAAAGAAGCACATTCACTCTCCACTCTTAGAAAGGCAGACAGACAGGTAGGATCATAGGGACCTTAGAGGTCTTCTAGTCTGTCAGGGTAATGAAGATTTAAAGCTGACCTGCCCCTTTAAGACTGAGGAAGCAGGGTTAGTGCACTTTAAGAAGCTTTCTATAGATAAAAGATTCATTAGGATTAGGACTGACATAATAATTTTTATTATTATTATTTATTATTATTATTATTATTATTATTATTATTATTATTATTATTATTATTAATAATAATAATAATAATAATAATTTTAATGGGGTTTTTACGGTTTTAATGTATTTTAATTATGGGCCAAATTTAATAAGTTTTTTAACACTGGTTTTATTTGTATTGTATCTATTTATGGTTGGTTTTATCTGTCTGTACTTAGCTTAGCACGTGTATGTATATATACGCCGTGTTTCCCCAAAAATAAGACCCCTGTCCTATATTTATTTGAACCCCAAAATAAGCACTTGGCCTTATTTTTGGGGAGGTCTTATTATTTTGGGGCGTGTGGGGCAAGGCGGGGCTCCTCTCGCCATCTTTTTATTTATTTATTTATTTACATTTATATCCCGCCCTTCTCCGAAGACTCAGGGCGGCTTACAGTGTATAAGGCAATAGTCTCATTCTATTTGTATATTTACAAAGTCAACTTATTGCCCCCCCAACAATCTGGGTCCTCATTTTACCTACCTTATAAAGGATGGAAGGCTGAGCCAACCTTGGACCTGGTGGGGCTTGAACCTGCAGTAATTGCAGGCTGCTGTGTTCTAATAACAGGCTTCTTACCAGCCTGAGCTATCACGGCCTGATATCTTACCTGATTTCCAGCTCTGCATTTAAATATTTTTGGGGGAGGGCTTATTATTTCTGGGGGGAGGCTTATTTTAGCACATGCGCTCAAAAGCCCGATTGGGCTTATTATCGGGGGATGTCTTATTTTCGGGGAAACAGGGTACTGCATATAATTGGTAGATAAACCACTGTTTGTAAGACAAACCTCTGGGTCCTGGGTTGTCTCAAACTAGCAGTCACTCTGGCATCGTCCAAGCTTCTGCCCACTGGCCTTATATCAGTGATGGCTAACCTTTTTGCTGTGTGCCAAAAGCGGGGGGGGGCATGGGGGGGTGTCATGCACGCGTGTGCCCACACCCGTAATTCAATGCCCCTCCACGCCCTGTTCCCCCCGTGTGACCCTCCTGCGCTTCCCCCACTTTTGGCATGCGACGGCAAAAAGGTTACTGGTGGGCCCATTTTTTGCCCCCCCTCAATCTCCAGAGACTTTCTTGGAGCCTGGGGAGGGCAAAAACAGCCTCCTCCACCACCACCCCCTCTTTCGAAAGTGCATTCATTTCATTCATTGTAGGTCAGAAAAGCCTTGAAATGCATCGTTCCCCAGAGCATTGTTTAATTTGCTTGGATCTCCAGCTGGGCTAAGGTCCCCTCAATCTCCAGAGACTTTCTTGGAGCCTGGGGAGGGCAAAAACAGCTTCCTCCACCCCCCCTCTTTCGAAAGTGCATTCATTTCATTCATTGTGGGTCAGAAAAGCCTTGAAATGCATCGTTCCCCAGAGCATTGTTTAATTTGCTTGGATCTCCAGCTGGACTAAGGTCCTTGTTCTGACCCGGCTCGTAAACACGACAAGCCCTTTGTAGTTAACGAAATGCTCCCTGTATTAGGAGCGCCAGCAGCCCTCTCTCACAGCAGGCTACGAAGTCCTGTGGAAAGTGACGTTCGTTCCCTTTCCCCCTGAATTAGCCCAACACACCAGGACTCTCTCACCCTCTCTCTCTCTTCCCACACTTGCAAAGGAAGTCCTGGGAAGTGCACTCGCTTTCTTCCAGCAGCAGACACACAAACACACACACACACACACGCTCGGAAGACACTGCAGATTCCAAGAAGAATTCTGATAATTTCCAGACAGGATTTTGGAAGTGCAGGCTATCAGTGGCTGACTGGCAGGGAGATGAATAGTTGTCTACCATGTTTATTTATCTCCGCCCCCTGCCTTTCATCCCCAGACCTTAGCTACCAATGGTGGCTCTTCCGTCCCAAGGACCAGCCCATAGATTTCCACTGCTCTCCTCTCCTCTCCCTTCTGTGCATCAGACACCAGACCCGGCTGTTCCTTCTCTTCCTCATCAGCCACCTCCAGACCTCTGCCTCTGTCTCTCTCTCTGCCAGCTCCATTCCCTCTTTCTCCCTCGGAGCTCTCAGGTTGCTTTGATGCTGACCCTGACTCCCACGCCTCCTCCTCCTCCTCTGGTTCAGTTACGGAAAGGGCCAGCAGCCGACAGGCCACAACAGTCCTCTTCAAGCCATCTTTGGTTTCATCCATATAATTTCCATGTAGGAAAATTCATTGTATGAATGTCGTTCTTTTCCAGGGTCAATAGCCCTGTGATTTCCTGGTGGTCCTCCATCCAAAAACTAACTGAGTCTGACCCTCCGTAGCTTCTTCACATCAACCTTGATGAGGCTAAGAACATTCGTAACGCTTGCTAGCACAGACAATCCCAGACCTGAAAAGATCTATTGCTGGGCCCACCTGCCTCTAAAGCAGGGGTGTCCAAACTTGGTCCCTTTAAGACTTGTGGACTTCAACTCCCAGAGTCCCTCAGCCAGCAAAGCTGGCTGAGGAACTCTGGGAATTGAAGTCCACAAGTCTTAAAGGGACCAAGTTTGGACACCCCTGCTCTAAAGGATCCTAGAATACAGCCAGGCCCCTGCGCCAAGGGGCACCCATTTTGAGATTCATTATCTCATCGCAGAAAAAGGTGATGGCAAAATAAAAGGCCACTTACCAGGGTGGGGAAAATATACTTTTGGTCCTTCTCTTGCAGAAAAATGAGAACATCTGTCATCAGAACCACCAAGACATCTGCACAGGAGAAGGGGGACAAGGGACCACGGGGAGAGAAACGGTTTACTGCAGAGGTCCCCAATCCTTGGGTCGGGGATCACTACCGAGCCTTGAGCCATTGGGAATCAGACCGCGGAAGTGTGCATCCCCACTTGCGTGTGCGTGCTCCATTTGCACGAGTGGTGTGTGTGTGTGTGTCTGCTTGCTCGCACACATGGAGTTGCGTGTGTGCATGCTTGCCCGCCGCTCAATGCGCAGGATCATCCCCTCCCTCCTCCCCCAACGGTCTGCAAAGCCGGGAAGGTTGGGGAACTCTGGTTTACAGGGGATCCTCGACTTACAACAGTTCGTTTACTGACCATTCACCACGTTACGATGGCACTGAAAAAAAAAGTGACTTCTGGGACCGTTTTTCAGACTTACAACTTCTGCAGCATCTCCTTAATCGTGTTGGACGCACGGGAACTGACTTGTGTTTATGACGGTTCTGAGGTCACGTGATTCCCTTTTGTGACCTTTTGACCAGCGAAGTCAAGGGGGGAAACCAGGTTCGCTTAACGACCGTGTTCCTAACTTAACAACTGCACTGATTCGCTTGACAAATATGGACTCCATTGAGACTCCATTGTGGTCGTTAAGTCGAGGACGATGTGCATTAATTCGCTCGATCTGTTTGCAGAACCTGGCTCTCCTTCGTTCAGAAGTTAAACCACAGCAGGGATGGGGCGGGGCGGAGTGGGGGGGGGTCTTTTCTGCCACTCGAGAAAGAAAGAACTCCGTCCCACCTTTGAAGCGCCCTGCGGGGGTCTTCCAGAGCATGCAGCCGTCATGGACCAGTTTCCGCCGCAGCATCTCCTCCTTGCTGAAGGGCCCCCTCTCCCGGGGCAGGTGGGCCTTGGTCCGCCCGTCCAACCGGTTGTAGATTTCCTGCATCCGCGCGTTCTTCTCCTGATTGTGCACTTCCTGGTCGACGGTGGAGATCAGGTCTTTGACCAGAGACAAGGCTGTGCTCAGGTCTTTCTGATCCACTTCGTTCCCTGGGTGGGGAGGGGGAAACGGGGTGGGGGGAGAGAACATTAGCGGGTTCACTGAGAATCTGGGAAAGGAACAGAAGGGAGAGGAGTGAAAACCAAATTTGCAGGCAATTCAGAGGCAGGAGGGCAGACAGACACGCGGTTTTCAAAGCAAGAGATATCCCCCCCCACACCCTTAGTAAACTCGCTAGAAATAAGGCAGGGAGATTCCTAAAATCCAGGTTTATTTTATCCCAGACACCCACTTTATGGTCTGTTTCTGTTGCTCCCCGTGAATTATTATTTCTAGCAGGACTTCCAGATTCTGTAACAGCTTTGTTCCCTATGCCATCCATCTGATACATGCGCAAGATTCGTTCCTCTCGCCATGTACATGTCCATGTCCAAACTAGACTGTTTTTTCTCCGGGTTGTATAATATATGTGGCAGTGGTAGAATCTGAACCGGTTTGCTACCGGTTTGCTGGCTGTGCATGCACGCTGTGCGCCAAGCGCACGCTGTGTTTACATGTGCAGTGCGCACCAAAAGGAGGCTTTGGCAGGTAAGTAGAACAGCGAGGGGGGAGGGATCAGCTGTGCCGTGAGATTTAGCTTTGCTAGAAAGCGGGATTTCCTGCTTTCTAGCAAAGCTAAACCGCGCAGCACAGCTGGTTGTAAGAAATATCGGTTCGGAATCGGTAGCCTTTTTTAACTACTGGTTCAACCGAACCAGTAACTTTTTTTATTACCGGTTCGCTTGAACCGGTAGTTTTTATCACTACCGGTTTGCCCGAACTGCTAGCATTTCACCCTGATATGTGGGTGTTTGCATACCCTGTTTCCCCCAAAATAAGACATCCCCTGATAATAAGCCCAATTGGGCATTTGAGCGCATGGCAATAAGGCCAAACGCTTATTTCAGAGTTCAAAAAAAAATATAAGACAGAGTCTTATTTTTGGGGAAACACGGTAATTTTGTATTTATTTATTTCTTTTGTCATATTTACGTAATGTATATTGGAGGTGGTGACCCTTTGAGAGGTGGATGCAACAAAATTTCATTTTAATGTGTGCCGATTAGTGTACATTCAAAGCGGCAATAAAGTTAGCCTAAGTCTATCATACGTGGTGGCCTTGCAAATACGTGAAAACATACTGGAGAAACGGAACGAAGACAATGCAGAAAATCTTTCAGATGAATGATAACTTTGTTGCTGGCAATCTTTATGATTTATATTGATATATTGACCATCAATTGTGTTGTAAATGTTGTACCTTGATGAATGTATCTTTTCTTTTATGTACACTGAGAGCATATGCACCAAGACAAATTCCTTGTGTGTCCAGTCACACTTGGCCAATACAAAATTCTATTCTATTCTATTCTATTCTATTCTATTTCTATTCTATTCTATTCTATTCTATTCTATTCTATTTGAATGAAACCCAAAGCTTTTCTTTTTAGCTATGAGATGCGAATTCAATTGACAAGCCAATTGAAAACCAATTTGGGGGTGCTAGTCCTTCACATGGTGATGGCTGCGAGGATTGGACTTGGCAAGCACTGAAAGGAAAAAGGGATGCCGACAGTTGAAGAATGGATTTTGGCGAAATGAACTGCTTTGATGAGAGATAGGCAGCTTTATCAGAGATTGGAAACCGTTTGTGGACTTTCTGCGTGCCAAGTACAATATCACATGGATTAGCAGAGGGATTTGAAGATTAGTGTAGTGTTTAACTTAACCTGTATACACACACACAAACAATATACTACACACACACATATGTACAGTAGCGGCCAAAATTGTGGAAACATTTTGGGAAACATTATGTATTTTCTAAAACAAGCTAATAACACCACTTTTTTTTGGAGTAGTATCATAAAAGTATATATCAATGGAAAGATAACTTAATCAAGAATGTAATGCACTAACTTTTATGAAGGATTTGCTATTAGAATAGCAGTTGCAGTATAAGGAAGAAAAGTGAAGGACGTAGATAAAAACGAGATATCCCAAAATTATAACCATGTCAGTTAATACTTCATTGGGTAACCTTTAGCATGAATTACGGCCTTACAACGTCTTCCCATGGAGTCAACCAAGTCTTTGAGTTCTGCAGCTGTTATCATGTGAAACCAAGATGGAATGATGGCTTCTATTAACTGGGTTTGATTGCTGGGTCGCTTCTGACTAACCAGTTTCTTGAGTCGGCTCCATAGATTTTTCAAATGGGTGAAGGTCTGGGCTATTCCCAGGCCATTCCAGCAGTGGAATAGGATTATCTTGAAACTCCCCCCAAAAGTGGTGTTATTAGCCATCAAACCTCAAAAATACACTTTTCCCAAAAGGTTGCCACAATTTTGGCCACTACTATATGTTATACACACACGCGCATACATACTGTACATATTCCATACTTTAAGTACTAGAAATACATTTCTTAGGTGGTAGAAACAGCCCGTGCTACAAATTTGAAAAATTGATGTCATAGCAATTAACTGTTGATGAAAGTTTTTTCTTTAAAAAAAATTACAAGATACTAAAAGGCCACCTGTGCCTCTCTCCCTCAGGTACCTTTGGAGTTTTGCAGGATTCGATTGATGAGCCCAGGATATTTGGTGATGCGCTGAGTGACGAGGAGAATGCATTCTTGCATCCCATGCCGCCGAAGCACCGCTGAGCGTGACAATTTCTGGAAACATTGAGGCAGAAGGATGATTATCCAGAATACCTCCACAAGATATGCAGCCCATGTTTGTGCACATCTCATCCACACATCTTATGCTAAATCTGAACCCGAAAACTTCGGTCACGGCTATAAAATGAAGAAACGCACAAACCCTGAAAAGATTGCGCGTATGACTACAGATAACACTTCAGTGGGACTGGAATTTTGCTCCCGAAGAGATGCTGTCCTGGCTGCCTCTCTGCTATCCAAGCTTCATGAGCTGACAGTCCACCAAATTTGAAAAATTGATGTCATAGCAATTAACTGTTAGCCTACAGAGCTGGCAACGGAGTCGGACAGCAATGAGGCTGAGGTGGGGCCAGGGCCATCGGGGAGTGAGGTGAGGACTCCAGAGCCTCCAGAGACTGATAGTGAGGCAGAGGAACAGGAGGAGCCTGTTCCTAATGCACACATGAGAAGAGCTGCCAGAAGGCAAGAGCAGCTCAAGCAAAAAGGATGACTAGGGAGTAAGGCCAAGAGATGATTGGCCCCTCCCATAAGGCTTAAAAGACCAGCAACTGCGTTTGGGCTTTGCCAGAAAACAACGTTGGTAGCTTCATCTTCTGCTTCGTCTACATCTTGCATTTATTTTTGTGACTTCTGAACGTTTGCCAAGAAAGGCCTCTGGCAGTTTGCCTAATTGGATGAAGGTTTGTGATAGAACTGAGGAATTTGTGTTGGGAGGAATTTGCTTTAATTTAGTTGAACTACGCTGGGAATTAAGTAATTCTCAGCTGTTCAAATAAAGTTTGTTTGTTTGTTTCGTGGACTGAGTTTCCTACTACCTATCTGAGCCTGGGTCATAACTCTGACATTAGCAACAGGGTTGAGGGGTGGGGTGGAGATTGGACTGTAAGGAAGATGATGGGGGACGGAAGCCTAGCTGAGCCTTGTAAGAAACTCCAGCCAGCCAAGGTCAACCATTGGTATGAAGAGCTGGGAGCCGAGAACCTGTTTCCTAAGCTGTGTACAAGCACCTGATTGGATGTTTGCAGATAGCAGGGGGATGGCCGGGAGGAAAGAGCAAAATTTTACTTTGCATTGTTTGCACGGGAAAACCTCAGATTCGGCTTTGCTACTTCTGCAACCATTTAAGCTTCCGACAAGTATACTCTTGGCAAAAACGAACGGCCAGGTATCTGTCTTTGTTAGGGGACTGAGTGAGACAGTTGACTCTCTTAGTAATCTCTGCAAACACAATTGCTGTCATTAACCAGATGGCAGGGTTACAAGGGAGGCAGGTTCTTGTTGGCTTCCCACAACCAAATCACTTGGAGAATTCTCAGGTGATTTGTCAAGCAGGTAAAAATAGCTGCTGCCAGGTAGAAGAAGGCAGGAGGGGATGCGCGAGGGTTCCTCTGGCTTGTGACCCCTGAAGGCCGCTGCAGAAACAGGCTGGGGAGAAGGAAAGGCGTGCGGGAGAAGCAGGGAAAGATCTTACCCGGATGAATTGCTGGAACCGCTTGTCCCGAGTGAAGAGCTCTTTGTAAAGCTTGACGGCTTTGGTGTGGTGGCTGCAGAACTCTGAGTAGGCCTTCTTCATCTGCTCGGCAGCGGCGCCTGAAAACTGGAAGGCAGGATTGCTTGGTCTAGTGGTAAAGGCACCAAACTAGAAACCAGGAGATGGTGAGTTCTAGTTCCGCGTTAGGCATGAAAGCTGGCTGGGTGATTCGGGGCCAATTACCAGGAGACGGTGAGTTTTAGTTCCGCATTAGGCATGAAAGCTGGCTGGGTGATTTTGGGCCAATTACCAGGAGACGGTGAGTTCTAGTTCTGCATTAGGTATGAAAGCTGCCTGGGTGATTTGGGGCCAGTTACCAGGAGATGGTAAGTTCTAGTTCTGCATTAGGCATGAAAGCTGCCTGGATGATTTTGGGCCAATTACCAGGAGACGGTGAGTTCTAGTTCTGTCTTAGACATGAAACCTGGCTGAGTGATTTGGGGCCAATTACCAGGAGACGGTGAGTTCTAGTTCTGCATTAGGCATGAAAGCTGCCTGGATGATTTTGGGCCAATTACCAGGAGACGGTGAGTTCTAGTTCTGCTTTACACATGAAAGCTGTCTGGGTGACCTGAAGCCATTCACCATCTCTCCGCCCAACTCATTTCACAGGGTTGTTGTTTTAGAGAAAATGAAAGGATGAAGGGGTAAAGGTAGATAATTGAGCCCAAACTTTCTGTTGCTAAGTGAGACATTGATTGAGTTTTGCCCTGTTTTACGACCTTTCTTGTGCTTAAGTGAATGACTGCACTTGTTCAATTAATTGTAACACAATTGTTAAGGGAATTTGACTTCCCCGTCGATTTTGCTTGTCAGACGGTCGCAAAAGGGGATCACATGACCCCAGGACGCTGCAATAGTCATAAATATGAGCCAGTCTGAATTTTGATCACGTGATCAACGGGATGCTGCAGCATTTGTAAATGTGAGAAACGGCCGTAAGTCCCTTTTTTTCACTACACATCGTAACTTTGATAACTCGCTAAACAAACTGTTGTAAGTCAAGGACTACCTCTATTAGATACGCTTGCTGCCTTGTTTATAAAATAATAACGCAGGCAGGATATAAATAAATAGCATATTTTTCGGACTATAAGACACAGCGGAGTATAAGATGCACCAAGATTTCAAAGAGGTAAACAAGAAAAAAAAAATAGTTTTTACCCTTCCCAGCCCCCAGGAGCACTCTGCAGGTCTCCCAAACCCTCTGCGCATCCTGTTTTTACGAAAAATGGGCCCGTTTTACGCAAAAACGGGATGTGAAAAGGGTCTGGGAAGGCTGTGGAGTGCTCCTGGGGGCCAGGGAGGGCAAAACCACGATGCGTGGGGGGATTGCAGACCAAAAACTGGCCCATTTTTCATGAAAATGGGGCCTGCAGAAGGTTTGGGAGGCCTGCAGAGTGCTCCCAGGGGCTGGGAGGCAAAAACCCTGTTTTTGCAAAAAATAGGGCTGTTTTTGGCCTCCCAAGCCCCCCCCCCATATGATGCGTTTTTGCCCTCCCCAGCCCCCAGGAGCACTCTGCAGGCCTCCCAAATCCTCTGCAGGACCTGTTTTTGCAGGGTTTTGGGAGGCCCAAAATGGCTGTATTCGGTGTATAAGATGCACCAACATTTCCACCCTCTTTTGGGGGAGGGGGGAAGTGTGTCTTATACTCCAAAAAGTACAGTCATAAGAAATGAAGAAATGGAAGGAGGCAAGAGGGGAGCAGGTGGGGAGACATTCTTCGCAAGGATGAGCCTTCCGGTACCTGCTGGATCAGGATGTCTCCCAGGCGGTTGATCACAAAATTCTTGCGGCTGCCGTCAGCCAGCGATTCCTTCCGGCGTTCCAAGAGGTGGACCAGGAAGCCGTCATGGATCTCGCTGAGCTCATCCACGCAGGGGAACATGCTCTGCACCACCGAGGCGTCCATCTGCAGGTCTTCCAGCATCCCCTTGCGGAAGAGGTTGGTCATGATCTTTAGGGTGCGGACGTGATGCAGCTCCGTCTGGATCAGCTCTGCGGGGAGAGACGGGAGGAAGAAAGTTGGCTGGGGAAACAAACGGCGGCTGGGATGGAGGCCAAGAGCCACTGGACAAAAACGGATTGGATAGAATCTCATCACTGAATAACAACAAGTTTGTCCTGAAAACAGAATACCGGAGTTGGAAGGGACCTCGGAGGTCTTCTAGTCCAGCTCCCTGCTCAGGCAGGAAATACCATTCCAGACAAATCTGGATCCAAACTCTTCTTAAAAACTTCCAGTGCTGCAGCATTCACATCTTCTGAAGATAAGCTGTTCCATTGGTTCATTGTCCTCACTGTTAGGAAGTTTCTCCTTAAATTCCAGCTTGCTTCTTTCCTTGGTAAGTTTCCTTGAGTGGCTCAGACTGCTAAGACAGTCTGTTATTCACAGCAGCTGCTTGCAATTACTGCAGGTTCAAGTCCCACCAGGCCCAAGGTTGACTCAGCCTTCCATCCTTTATAAGGTAGGTAAAATGAGGACCTAGATTGTTGGGGGGCAATAAGTTGACTTTGTATATAATATACAAATTTATTTATTTATTTATTCAAATTTATTTATTTATTCAAATTTATTTATTCAAATTTCAAATTTGAAATGGATGAAGACTATTGCTTGACATAGTGTAAGCCGCCCTGAGTCTTCGGAGAAGGGCGGGATATAAATGCAAATAAAATCAATCAATCAATCAATCAATCAATCAATCAGTCAATCAGAATAGGGCTGGAAGGGACCTCGAAGGCCATCCAGCCCAACCCCCTGCCCAAACAGGAGACCCTACCGTTCCAGACAAATAGCTGTCCAATCTCTTCTTAAAAACCTTCAGTGATGGAGCACCTACAACTTCTCCTGCTCAGGCAGGAGATCCTACACCAGTAATGGCTAACCTTGTTGTTGTCCCATGCCGAAAGCGCGCGTGCTGCACGCCTGCACCCATAATGCAATGCGCACGCGCCCCGCGCATGTGCGCACGACCCCCCCCTTGCTCCCCGTTTTGGGCCTGGAAGGCCTGCGCCAACCTGGAAGCCGCGCGAGGCCCCCAAATGCAATGTGAGCTCCCCGCACATGCACTCATGTGTCCCCCACATGGGCCCCGCCCCCTGGTAGCGGCAGATGCGGGAGGCTCCGCCCACCCACCCGGATGTCATCCCGTCCCATTTTTTATGCGCATGCACGGAGGTGGTGCGTGTGAGTAAAGCATGCGCGCGCACGCTCACATTTGTGAACCGGTAGCAAAGGAAAGGTGAATACCACCCCAGTACTACACCCTACTACTACTGCAGTACTCACCCCCCCCCACTACTCTGCTTAAGTTTTTCTTTAACGCTTTTTCAAACCTTGTGCTTGTTTCCCCAGGTGCAGGAATGTAATGGATGCACTGAAAAGCGGTAGTCAACCTGCTCCCTACCGCCCACTAGTGGGCGTTCCAGCTTCCATGGTGGGCGGTAGGGGTTTTGTCCGACACTGAAGCACTTTCCTTTTTTTCAAATTTAATTGACTTTTAAAAAATTTGTCATAGCATTATTTAAAAACATTTTCATTAGGTTTTCATGACATTCCCCGTGGCAATTTAAACGTCTGAAAATATACGATTTGTATCGCCCCGCGCATAAGTTTAGTTCACGTTACGTAAGTGAAACTAAATGGCGCTATAAGTGCGACCGCAAACAAACGAGCCTCGTCCCAGAATAGCTCGCGCATCTCCCCCCCCACACCACCCAGCTCTAACAGACAAGCAGAGCTGGTAGCCGGCGCCCCTCTCCAAACCCAATCCACAATGTGCGAGAGGCATGTGCAGACGACGATACACGGTGCATTACTGTGGAACTGGTAGGCGGTTAGAAAATTTTACTACTACCAGAGATACAAAAGTGGGCGGTAGGTATAAAAAAGGTTGACTACCCCTGCACTGAAAGAAAATCCGTTACGGTCTTGATGGCTTGAAAAAAATGTTCTGGCGTTTCTTCCTCTTGTTGGTTCCCAGGAAAGTGGGGGTTCGGCCTCCGTCGTCGGGGAGGGGGGTGGGGTCGAGGGGGGGGGGAAACTCACCATAGATGACGTCTTGCCTCTTCATGACTTCTTTCTTGTGCTGCTGGAGGAAGCTGTTGTCCACGGCCAGGCTCCAGGAATCCGCCTCAAAATCCTTCTCGTCCATCTCAAAGTCGCTCATCAACTGGCTGTAAAGGACTTCAGCTCCTGGGGGAAGAACGGGGAAGGGTGTGTACAGGTAGTCCTCGACTTACAACGGCTCGCTTAGGGACTGTTCAAAGTTACGACGGCACTGAACAAAACAGGGAGCTGAAAGACTATACACAAGAAAAATATATTTTAGAATGGAAAACGTGGATTGATTATATTCAAAATAAGCATCAGATAAAAAAAATGTCGAATAGCATATGAGTAAATTTAGGAAATAATTTGTATTAGATATATTTCTGAAGGAGAGGGGAATTGAGAGTGTGACTAAGTGTGGAGAGACTAGAGATTATAATTTAGGAATTATTTTAGATTATGATTGTTAGTTTTGATACCCTGCATTTTGTTCTGGGAAGTCGGGTGGGGGTGGGGGTAAGGGGAGGGAATTGGGGGTTGAGGGTAGAGATGGAGTGATGGTTAATGTACAGGGATTATTGAAGATGTATAAATATAATTAATGTAGGGTCGGGTCTGCCCAGTTACCATTTTAGAACGGTGGGGAGGGAGAAAAGAGAGAGTAGGAGGTAGGAAAGAGGAGAAGAGGAAGGAAGAGGGGTAGAAGAGGGAGAAGGAAGGTGGAGGGTGGAGGGAGGAGAGGATGTAGATAAGAGAAGGAGAGGAAGGTCTGGAAAGTAGAAGAAGGTAGAAGAGGGAAGAGTGTTAAAAAGGGGGGTGGTGACTGGGCAAGCCCGACTAATTGTATATAACTGTACATTGGATGAGTTGTTCGACATGATTGTAAAAATAAAACTTTTTTATGGAAAAAAAAAACAAAAAACAAAACAGGGAGCGAGGAATCGTTTTTCACACCTACGACCTTTGCGGCATCCCCAGTGTTGATTCTGTGATCAAAATTCAGCTGCTTGGCAACCTGACTCATACTTACGACCGTTGCCGGGTCCTAAGGTCACGTGATTCCCTTTTTGCGACCTTCTGACAAACAAAATCAATGGGGAAGCCATACTCGCTTAACAGCCGTGTTACTAACTTATCAACGTTGGTGATTCGCTTAAGAACGTTGGCAGGAAAATGGGGCTAAACTCATTTAATAAATGTCTCGCTTTGGGCTCCCTTCCTTGCGGTCGTAAGTCGAGGACTACCTTGTATGTGCCAGTGGGCACTGGAGGGAGAAGGAGGCTGGTTTAGGCAAGGGGGAGGCATCGAAGGCGTAAAATGGGGCATAACACGAGGGTCTCACTTAACAACGAAAAATGGGGGCTCCGTTGTGGTCGTAAGTCGACGGCTACCTGTACACAGTATTGGGAATATAAGAGCATTCAAAGAGAAAGCAAAACCAGGGGGGGGGTCACAGAAAAGAATTCTGCCATTCCTTAATAGCCAGGGGATGCTTGAAACTTGACTTTCACTTTCATTTTTTATTAATTTTATAATATAAAATACAAAAGAAAATAGTAGGAAAGATAGGGGAGGGAAAAGGGAAAAAGCATAGAAAAGAACGGAAAAAGAAAGAAAAGGGGTTGACTTCCGATTCCCCCTTGGTGCAGAAGAATAGCATAATAGCATCAAACCTCAACTTTTTACTCTTGCACAGTAGTATAAACTAGCCATTTCTATAGCAACAAACCTAACTCATCGGTAAAATCCAAAATCAAACTGTTGGGGTGCTTGAAACATATCCAGCTTGCAATACACATCAAAGCCAACGCAAAGAAGAAGAAAAAAAAAATGGGGCTACAATTGGATGGGTGCAACTACCATTTTGTCAAATGTACACACCTGCGCACAAAAGCAGAGACCTCACCCTGCCAACAAAAGTGTGCGTAGTCCAGGCGATGGTTTTTCCCAGTTGCAATGGATGGCTGTGAAAGTTGGACCATAGGGAAGGCTGAGCGCCCAAAGAATGGAGGCCTTTGAACTCTGGTGCTGGAGAAGACTCCTGCGAGTCCCTTGGACTGCAAGGCCATCCAACCGGTCAGTCCTAGAGGAGATCAACCCTGACTGCTCCTTAGAAGGCCAGATCCTGAAGATCTTTGGCCACTTAATGAGAAGGAAGGACTCACTGGAGAAGAGCTGAATGCTGGGAAAAATTGAGGGCAAAAGAAGACGGGACGACAGAGAACGAGGTGGCTGGATGGAGTCACTGAAGCAGTCAATGGGAGCTTAAATGGACTCCGGAGGATGGTAGAGGACAGGAAGGCCTGGAGGAACGTGGTCTATGGGGTCGCGATGGGTTGGACACGACTTTGCAACTAACAACAACACACCTGTATGGAGTTCGAGCTGACTACTTTATTATTTTCTGCCTATAATACAGGAATCTCCTTAGTGGCAGCCTTCTCTTGGGAACAAAGAGATAAGGCTCCATGGAATTTAGGAGGAGTTGATCCTGGTCATTTTGCAGTTGTGCAGTGATTCCAGACTAGTTCCCTGCTTGATCCCTCCTTCCTGCCAAGCTGGGAGCTTCCCAACAATGTTAACTTTTCTAACCCTTCCCCTCCTCCGCCAGATGGCCCTGGCTGTCTAGGTTTTGGGTCCAAGACACTCCAGATTTCAGGAAAAAGCCACAAGGATGCTCTGGCTCTACATTTTCCCTCCTCATCCAGGAGGCCTCTGATCCTAAACTGCATGAAAGGCCAACTCAGCCGAACGAAAGAAAACAACCAAAGACTCAGAGACAGCAGTGTGTCTGCCTCAGTTACGTCACCGAGGAAATATTCTATTTCTGCTTTTCTGGAGGAGGTGCAGAGCGATTGGCAGGGAGGGGGCTGGAAATTTGCAGAGGATGATTGAGATCTGGTTTATCCTCAAGTCGACGGTAGGGTGGCCTGTAAAATATTGATTAGCGCGATCACCGACGATCAATGCTAAGAATCTTGTCGAGGTTGGAAGGCCGGCTGAGCAAAACGAAGACGATTGGGGGCCTTGGAGACTGAGTTTTGCAAGGAGGGATTGTGGGAACCAGGAATGGGTGGACTTGGGAAAAGAGAACCTGGTGAATCATGGCAGCGTTTGCAAGTAGCCCTCGACTTACAACAGTTCATTTAGTGACCAAAGTTACAATGGCACTGAAAAATGTGATGTTTTCCGCATTTGCGACCTTTGAAGCCTCTCCTTAGTCATGTCATCAAAATTCAAACGCTTGGCAACTGGTTCGTCTTTATGACTGGTCCCGTGTCCCAATGTCACGTGATCCGTTTTGTGACCTTCTGACCAGCAAAGTCAGTGGGGAAAGGCAGATTCACTTAATAACCGGGCCGCTCACTTATCGACCACAGTGATTCACTTAACGACTGTGGTAAGAAAAGGCGTAAAATGGGGCAAAACTCTCTTAACAGGTGTCTCACTTAACAACAAAAAATTGGGGCTCCGTTATGGTCGTAAGTCGAGGACTACCTGTATGTGCCAGTGGGCGCTGGAGGGAGAAGGAGGCTGATTTAGGCAAGGGGGAGGCATCGAAGGCGTAAAATGGGGCAAAACACACTTAACAAGTGTCTCACTTAACAACGGACATTTGGGGCTCCGTTATGGTCATAAGTCGAGGACTACCTGTATGTGCCAGTGGGCGCTGGAGGGAGAAGGAGGCTGATTTAGGCAAGGGGGAGGCATCGAAGGTGTAAAATGGGGCAAAACACACTTAACAAGTGTCTCACTTAACAATGGACATTTGGGGCTCCGTTGCGGTCGTAAGTCGAGGACTACCTGTACACAGTATTGGGAATGTAAGAGCAGTTGGGCAGGGATGGCTCGACAGAGAGAGGATCCAGCAAAGAATGGATAACCTTTGTTTGGGGATGTTCTGAGCAAATATCCCTTCTATATCTAGGATCCTAAGCTATTGAAATTAAAAATGAAATAAGCCAACGAGATTTCTACGTGCCTCGTTTCTATAGATACCACCTCTGCCACCTTCTATTTTTCCCCCCCCTACAGCCCTTCCCTAGGAAACCCGCCAAGTCTTTCTGCTGCAATATCGCTCTGCGCTATCTATTCCTGAACAGGCTTTCCAAATTCCCTGGAAGACAGGAAAGAAAAGTCCCAAGCCGTCCGATTAGGCGGACGGCTTGAAAGCAGCAGAAGGAAATGAAAAGAGAGGCCAACATGGAGTTCTTTGCCACAAGAAACGCAGTTATAGGAATAACCCTGGGCTGGAAAACTGAATGAAGAAGCAAAGACTGTTGTGACCCAGGCCCAAGTAGGTAGTAGGAAACCCAGTCAGTGAAAAAAAAAAAAAACTTTATTCGAACAGCTGAGAATTACTTCGTTCCCAGTGTCGTTCAACTAAATTAAAGCAAATTCCTCCCAACACAAATTCCTCAGTCCTATCGCAAACCTTGGTCCAATTAGGCAAACTGCCAAAGGCCTTTCTTGGCAAACGTTCAGAAGTCACAAATGCAACAAGACGAAGCTATCAACGTTGTTTTCCAGCAAAGAGCCCAAACACCATTGCTGGTCTTTTAAGCCTTATGGGAGGGGCCAATCATCTCTTGGCCTTACTCCTGAGTTGTCCTCTCTGCTTGAGCTGCTCTTGCCTTCTGGCAGCTCTTCTGTTCAGGCTCCTGTTCCTCTGCCTCACTACTGTCAGCCTCTGGAGGCTCTGGAGTCCGCACCTCACTCCCCGATGGCCCTGGCCCCACCTCAGCCTCATCGCTGTCCAACTCTGTTGCCAGTTCTGCCGGCTGCTGGCGGCCCACAACAAAGCTGTGATGTGAATGTGTAGAAAGTTGGTGGAATTATAAGCTGCACCTCCAGCTGTGGAGATTCTCAGTCATCCAGGTCATGGTTGTCCCAAAGATCAATTCCCCACCCCTTCAAGAGGCAACTGGACTCTCTGGTTTAAACCGATGTTAAGGCTTCTGTCTTCCTTAATGTGTACTGAACAGTCCGGGAAGGCCAGACTAGTTTCCTTAACATCTTCCCGTGTGAATTTGATGTTATCTGTCCTCAGAGTTGACATGTTTGGTCAAGAAATAGCCGCGGTGGTGCAGTGGTTAAGAGTGCAGCACTGTAGGCTACTTATGCTGATGCGCCAGCTGCCAGCAGATTGGCAGTTCGAATCTCACCAGACTCGAGGTTGACTCAGCCTTCCATCTTTCTGAGGTCAGTAAAATGAGGACCCGGATTGTTGGGGCGATAGGCTGACTCTGTAAAACCGCTTAGAGAGGGCTGTAAGGCGTCTAAGTGCTATTGTCCTTCCTTCCTCCCTTCCTTTCCTTCTTCCTTCCTTCCTTCCCTTGTTCCTTCCTTCCATCTTCCTTCCTTTCCTTCTTCTTTCCTTCCCTTCTTCCTTCCTTCCTTCCCTCCCTCCCTTCTGGTTAGAATGCAATATTGCAGGCTAACTCTGCCCACTGCCAGCAGTTCAATCCCGACTGGCTGAAAGTCGACTCAACCTTCCATCCTTCCGAGGTGGGTAAAATGAGGACCTAGATTGTTCGGGGGGCAAGACTTTCCATCGATTCTGATTTGGTCCGATTCCCTATTCAAGCCCGCTACCCCGGTTTTGGGTTCCATATTTCAAGGACGATTCAGACCAACTGAGCAGGTTAAGAGAAGAGCAACAGATGATCAGTCTTATCAAGAGAGAGATGGAAAAAATCTGAGAGACACCGAAGGAAGTGAAGAATTTACACCTGTCCTTAAGCATAAAAATATTCCATGCAGAGACACAATATCACAAGCATACAATGATGGCTTGAAGTTACAGGAAGTGAGACCGTTTGGTGTAGTTGTGCTGGCCGGGAAAACTGGGAGGCGGTGAATTCTAGTCTCACCCTAGACGTGAAAGTCAGCTTGGTGACTTTGGGCTAATCACTAGGAGATAATGAGTTCTAGTCCTGTCTTAAGCATGCAAGCTGGCTGGGTGATTTTGGGCCAATCACCAGGAGACGGTGAGTTCTAGTCCTGCCTTAAGTATGAAAACCAGATGGGTGTCTTTGGGCCAATCACCAGGAGACGGTGAGTTCTAGTCCTGCCTTAAGTATGAAAACCAGATGGGTGTCTTTGGGCCAATCATCAGGAGACGGTGAGTTCTAGTCCTGCCTTAAGTATGAAAACCAGATGGGTGTCTTTGGGCCAATCACCAGGAGACGGTGAGTTCTAGTCCTGCCTTAAGTATGAAAACCAGATGGGTGTCTTTGGGCCAATCACCAGGAGACGGTGAGTTCTAGTCCTGCCTTAAGTATGAAAACCAGATGGGTGTCTTTGGGCCAATCATCAGGAGACGGTGAGTTCTAGTCCTGCCTTAAGTATGAAAACCAGATGGGTGTCTTTGGGCCAATCATCAGGAGACGGTGAGTTCTAGTCCTGCCTTAAGTATGAAAACCAGATGGGTGTCTTTGGGCCAATCACCAGGAGACGGTGAGTTCTAGTCCTGCCTTAAGTATGAAAACCAGATGGGTGTCTTTGGGCCAATCATCAGGAGACAGTGAGTTCTAGTCCTGCCTTAAGTATGAAAACCAGATGGGTGTCTTTGGGCCAATCACCAGGAGACGGTGAGTTCTAGTCCTGCCTTAAGTATGAAAACCAGATGGGTGTCTTTGGGCCAATCATCAGGAGACGGTGAGTTCTAGTCCTGCCTTAAGTATGAAAACCAGATGGGTGTCTTTGGGCCAATCATCAGGAGACGGTGAGTTCTAGTCCTGCCTTAAGTATGAAAACCAGATGGGTGTCTTTGGGCCAATCACCAGGAGATAATGAGTTCTAGTCCTGCTTTAGCCATGAAAACCGGTTGGATATCTTTGGGCCAGTTACTCTCTCTCAGCCCAACTCACCTCATCTAGGGAAAATGGGAGGAGGGAAGAGGAGAAGATGATGGTATGTCTACCATCTTGAGTTACTTATAAAGTAATAAAAATGGGATAAGCAATGAATGAATGAATGAATGAATGAATGAATGAATGAATGAATGAATGTTAGAGGAACAACGAGAGTTTGCTGAACCAAGCCCTGGAGCTGGAAAAGTTTGCCCCTAAAGAAAAGTTCCTACTTTCCTGGACCCTTCTGGAAGCTTGTAAACTTTGGAGATCTGGAAAGCCTTCGGGTCTTGAATGCTGTAACGCTGAGGAATGTTCTCTTCATCGTAATTGCTATTCTATTTTTTTTTGAACGCTGCTATTTCTGCTACTGTAGGCTACTCCGATTGCAACAGTCGCAGCTTTTGGACTCCTGCTTAAGGCAGCCTTGGAAAAGGCTGATAAACGCACAAATAAATCAAAGGCAGATTCCCATCCTATCTTTGTAAGTTGTGTTGTTGTTGTTTTTTTCTACCAGTAAGGACTGTTTGATGAAGGAAACAGGGACCAGAAAGATTCAGGCAATTCAGGCACAGACAGGGCAGCCTCCTGTTTGGGATGCTTTCATTGGGCTTCCTGCAGTGATCAGATGGTGGACCAGATGGCCTCAACTGACCTTTCCAATTTTAGGATTTCGCCTGTTTTCCTCTAGCGTGAAGAAGAAGGGGGAAAAAAAAGAAGAATCCAGATTGACATGACTCCGGCATTTTTGGAACTATTTCTGTGGATGCCCTTGAAGCGCATGCAAATAAACACAATCTGAATTGTGTATCTTGAACCCGCCTCTCCTCACCTTCATCAATCAGGGATTCTACGGACAAGGTGCGGTTGCGCATGTTCAGGGAGTCGGTCGACTGAGAGAGGATCCTCCGGATGCCCAGCGGGGATTCGTCGTTGAATGTCCTGAAAAGGAAAGCAAAATTCATGACCACGAGTGACTATCATTGCTAGCTTATCTTTTTTTCGAGGTGCGGTGGACAAAACTTTGATCCTCTCAACAATACTGGAAGAAAAAAGAAGTACCTACAATAGAAGAATGGATATTGAAAGTTGCCAATTTGGCTGAGATGGCCAGCCTTTTTGAAAGACAATATGCAAGAAAGATACTTAAAGGAATGGAAAAAATGGATTGACTATATTCAATGTAGATATCAGACTAAGAGTTATCAGACTGTTTTTGAATGATTATGATGTATTATTTTTGATTGTTTTCGGGGGAAGTTAGGAATTGATAATTTTTTTTTTTTAATTTGCATTTATATCCCGCCCTTCTCCGAAGACTCAGGGCAGCTTACACTATGTCAAGCAATAGTCTTCATCCATTTGTATATTATATACAAAGTCAACTTTTATTGCCCCCAACAATCTGGGTCCTCATTTTACCTACCTTATAAAGGATGGAAGGCTGAGTCAACCTTGGGCCTGGTGGGACTTGATCTTGCAGTAATTGCAAGCAGCTGCTGTTAATAATAGACTGTCTTAGCAGTCTGAGCCACTCAAAGACCCTTTTTGATATTGAATTGATAATTTGAATTGATAATTGTAGGGGTATAATTAAGTTGGGACGAAATTTTTTTAGCATATGTTTGTTTTATCTTTAACTATACCTTGTGCTCGTTCCGGGAAGTCGGGGGTTGTGAAGGGAGGGGGGAGGGGAGGTGGGGGGAAAGGGGGGAAAATTTTTTTGTAAAACTTTTTGAATAAAACAAAACAAAAAACTTTGATCCTCTCCAGCCAACGGGCAGGTGTTCTGGAGGACACCAGTTGGGGGTGAGCTATACAGATTAACAGAGTTGGAAGGGATCTTGTAGGTCATCTAATCCAACCCCACACCCAAGCAGGAGACCCTACACCTGTGGTGGTGAACCTATGGCACCTGTGCCTAAAGTGGCATGGTGTGGCCTTGTCCATTCCTCTTCCAGGTTTCTGGTGCATATGTGCGCATGACGACCAGCTGGCCTTCGTGCCGGAAACTAGAAGAGCTGGTCTTCTGTTTTCCAGGTGTGGGCATGCACACCGGCCAGCTGATTGTTGCGTGCGCATGTCTGCCAATAACCGGAAGACTACCTGGCCGGTGCGCATGCACACGCCAGAAACTGGAAGTTCATTTCCTGGTGTGCGCATGCCCCCTGGGCAGCTCCTCTTCCATGTCGCGGTCCCGACGAGTGCGCGCGCCCACGCTCCCTTTTCAGCACTCGGTGCCGAAAAGGCTCGCCGTCACTGCCTTACACCGTTTCTGACCGATGGCACTCCAGTCTCTTTCTTGAAAGCTTCCAGGGATGAAGCTCCCACAACTTCCAAAGGCAACTTCTGTTCCATCGGTTGATGGTTCTCACTGTCAGAAAATTCCTCTTTATTTCCAGGTTGAATCTCTCCTTGTTCAGTTTCCATCCGTTGTTCCTTGTCTGGCCTTCAGGTGCCTTGGAGAATAGCTTGATCTCTTTCTTCCTCTCTGTGGCAGCCCCTGAGATATTGGAAGATGCTCTCCTGTCTCCCCTGGTCCTTCTCTTCACTAGACTAGCCATGCCTGGTTCCTGCAACCATTCCTCGTATGTTTTAGTCTCCAGTCCCTGCATCTCAACAGAATAACAGAGTTGGGAGAGGCCCTGGAGGTATTCTAGTGCAACCTCCTGCTCAAGCAAGAGATCCTACACCATTCCGGACAAATGGCTGCCCAGTCTCTTCTTGAAAACCTCCAGTGATGGAGCCCCCACAACGTCTGGAGGGAAGCCTCCAGACTTCCCCTGCCTCTGAGTGGCTCAGACTGCTAAGACAGTCTGTTATTAACACAGCTGCTTGCAATTACTGCAAGTTCAAGCCCCACCAGGCCCAAGGTCGACTCAGCCTCCCATCCTTTATAAGGTAGGTAAAATGAGGACCCAGGTTGTTGGGGGCAATAAGTTGACTTTGTATATAAATATACAAATAGAATGAAGACTATTGCTAACATAGTGTAAGCCGCCCTGAGTCTTCGGAGAAGGGCGGGATATAAATGCAAATAAAAAAAAAAGCCATTCCACTGGTTAATTGTTCTCACTGTCTCCTTAGTTCTAGATTGGATCTCTCTTTGATAAGCTTCCAGGTGTTACTTCTTGTCCTGCCCTCAGGTGCCTTGGAGAATATGTTGACCCCTCTCTTCTCTGTGACAGCCCCATAAATATTGGTATACTGCTATGATGTCACCCCTAGGTGACCTGTGGCTAAGCTAGACCTGTGAAGGCGAACCTATGGCATGCGTGCCGGAAGTGACACACAGAGCCATCTCTTCGGACACGCCAGCCATTGCCCATCGCTCTTCCGGGTTCCGGCCTGGCCTTCGCGCTTGCAGGAGTGCCAGAAACTGGGAAAGCAGCCTCTGTTTTCCAGCACGCACATGCGTGCCGGCCAGCTCTGTTTTCCAGCACGCACATGCACACCAGAAATTAGAACAGGTGACCTTCCAGTTTCTGCTGTTCCTCTTTCTGGCGTTCCTGCGTATGCATGCTGGGGAGATGCTCTTTCCGGTTTTTGGCGCTCGCCCGCGCATCCGTTTCGGCACTCGGTTGCCGAAAGGGCTCGCCAACACTGGGCTAGACACACCCAGTTCCTACAACTTCCAGAGCAGTCTACAGACGTGTTTTCCCTAACTTCTTATAGACGAACCATCTTTCTTTCTTTTTTTTTTAAAATGAACTTACCCTGCGATGTTTGTAGTGGAGACGCTTTTGGAAAGCGACAAGGTGGGGCGGCCTCGGCGAGATCCCAGCAAGGTCTGGCGAAAACTCTCCGATGGGTAAATGGCAGAATTGGGACGCTCCCTGGTGATAGCTAAAAAAAAAATACGGACAGGCGTTCAGTGAGGGTTAGATCAGGAGTCTCCAACCTTGGCAACTTTAAGACTTGTGGACTTCAACTCAATTTTTTTTCAGTTCAATTCAAGTTGAAGTCCGCAAGTCTTAAAAGTTGCTAAGGTTGGAGACCCTTGGGTTAGAAGACACACTTCTTTTCTTTCGAAACCCAGCCATTTCGCGTTTTTCTTTCTCCCCCCACCCCATGTTTTATTTGTTTTATTTATATAACATTCGATTTCCATCAAACAGTGTGTGATCTAGGTACAGTTATTTTTAAACAATCATAATCCACATATTTGTCGTAGTATTCATCACCATAATGTTAATAATAAAATAACAATAATACTTAACATCATCTTTTTTAACAACTGGTCACAATAATATAATATAATATAACAACAGAGTTGGAAGGGACCTTGGAGGCCTTCTAGTCCAACCCTCTGCCCAGGCAGGAAACCCTACACCATCTCGGTCAGATGGCTATCCAACATTTTCTTAAAAATTTCCAGTGTTGGAGCATTCACAACTTCTGCAGGCAAGTCGTTCCACTTATTAATTGTTCTAACTGTCAGGAAATTTCTCCTTAGTTCTAAGTTGCTTCTTTCCTTGATTAGTTTCCACCCATTGCTTCTTGTTCTACCCTCAGGTGCTTTGGAGAACAGCCCGACTCCCTCTTCTTTGTGGCAGCCCCTGAGATATTGGAACACTGCTATCATGTCTCCCCTAATCCTTCTTTTCCTTAAACTAGACATACCCAGTTCCTGCAACCGTTCTTCATATGTTTTAGCCTCCAGGCCCCTAATCATCTTTGTTGCTCTTCTCTGCACTCTTTCTAGAGTCTCAGCATCTTTTTTACATCGTGGCGACCAAAACTGAATGCAGTATTCCAAGTGTGGCCTTACCAAGGCATTATAAAGTGGCACTAACACTTCACGTGATCTTGATTCTATCCCTCTGTTTATGCAGCCCAGAACTGTGTTGGCTTTTTTAGCAGCTGCTGCACACGGCTGGCTCATATCTAAATGGTTATCCACTAGGACTCCAAGATCCCTCTCACAGGTACTACTATTGAGCAAGGTTTCCTCTTTTTATATCTCCTCCTTTCTAACTTCTGGGAAGGGCAGGATGGGCGGGGCTAGCCAGGAGCGGGATTTGGGGGTTCTCCGAACTGCACAGAATCTTAGCTAGAGGTTCTCCCAAACCCCCAGCGGCCCCACCCCTGCCTGTATAACAGTCAGTACCAAAGAGAGGAAACTGCCCCCTGCCCTCCGTGCCTCCCTCCCAGCAGGTGATTCCCAGCCCACACTCACTTTTATTCCTGAGGGACACCGTCTGCAACGCCGACGTGTTCTTCAGCAACGCGGCCTTCTGCTGCTGCAGGGGACGGCAAGAGAAGGAAGAAAGGAGAAATAAAAAAAAAAGACAGGAAGGTGACAAAACTCAGATGGAGAAACTTGGAAATCCCTTGTCTTATGTTTTCAGGAATGCTTTTTTTCCGAGGAATTCAGGGTTAGGGTTAGGGTTAGGGCTACCCTAACCATCGGTCTCTTAGCCCAACCCAGCAGGTTTTAATTGTTGTGGAGAAAATAGGAGGAGGAAGATACGTTGGGTATGTTCACCAGCTTGAGTTATTTGTAAAAAAAAAAAAAAAAAAAGGAGGGGGGATACAAATAAATAAACAAAACAAATAAATAAATACCGTACTTTTCAGAGTATAAGACACACTTTCCCCCCCCCACCTAAAAGAGGGTGGAAATGTTGGTGCATCTTATAGACCGAATACAGTCATTTTTGGCCTCCCAAAACCCCGCCCTGCATGTCCTATTGTCGCCAAAAACGGGCCACACGGAGGGTTTGGGTGGCCTGCAGAGTGTTCCTGGGGGCTGGGGAGGGCAAAAACTATTTTTTTTCTTGTTTTTCTCTTCATGGTGCATATTATACTCTTGTGCACCTTATTATAATCCGAAAAATACAGTAAATAGTCAATCGATCCATATTAGGAAGAGAAACAGCCCTTCTTGAAATTTCTGTCCCTGGTTCCTGTCTGGCAGAGTGCTTTTATAAATTATTAACAGATTAACAGAGTTGGAAGGGGCCTTGTAGGTCATCTAGCCCAACCCCACTGCCCAAGCAGGAGACCCTACACCATTTCTGAGAGAGGGCAGCCCAGCCTCTTCTTGAAAGCTTCCAGGGATGAAGCTCCCACAACTTCTGAAGGCAACTTCTGTTCCACTGGTTGTAGAAATTTTGTAGAATATTATAGAAGTAAACTTTCTCAGGCTCAGTCTGTCTCTCTGCCCTCATTCCTCCTAGGTTCTCCAGAAGATGATCCAAAGAACGACAAAGTCCTTTTGTGGAATTTCCAGTTAGGGAAGTGGTAAAATCCGGATGGATCTATCCGGCTTGTGCGATCCGGTAGGGTCAACGGTGGGAGGCTCCGCCCACCCACCAGGTCTTCATTATGTCCCATTTTAGACCTTCTGCGCATGGGCAGAAGAGGTGGGCGCGCTCACATTTCCGATTCGGTAGTGAAGGTAAGTGCATTTTAACTCCTGATCTAGGCTGTGTCTTTAGTTCTAGGGTCATTTTTCACGCTTTTCCAGAGGGACTTGAAACTTGGACAATGTTTTTTAAAAACTGAAGTTGAGTTCCCCAGGTCTAATCGGGCGACGAGGCAATAGGAAGGGCAAGGGGGGCAGTACCCAGTCCATCCGCCAATTCTCCTTTTTCACTACCCGCTCACCTTTTGCTTGACTTTGGTGCAGTTGGGGAGACTGTCTTTGCAACGGTTGTGGATGGTCACATTGCAGGCTGGAAAGGGAAAAAAAAAAAGGCGGTTTGAGAAAAGGACATCAAAAGACATCAAATGCACACGGACACACGTGTTGGCACGTGTGACTGATCTCCTAAAGCTGAACTTCATCAGCAGGCGGGTGGGAGGCCACCAGGAAATTCCAGGGACATAGGTTATAACTGGAAAGGCCCCAAAAATAAATAAATTCTCTGGTGGCTCAGCAGACTAAGTCTGTCTGTTATTAACAGCAGCTGCTTGCAATTACTGCAGGTTCAAGTCCCACCAGGCCCAAGGTTGACTCAGCCTTCCATCCTTTATAAGGTAGGTAAAATGAGGACCCAGATTGTTGGGGGCAATAAAAGTTGACTTTGTATATAATATACAAATGGATGAAGACTATTGCTTAACCCATTGTAAGAGTCTTCGGTGAAGGGCGGGATATAAATGAAAATAAAAAATTAAAAAAATTAAAAAAATATGGAAGCAGATAAAGGCAAACTACTTCTATATTACGGCTGAATAGGCGCGATTTGAAGGAGACCATCTTTAGATATGAAACCATAAATACCCCTTTCCCCGCCCACCCCAAACCGATTGGCTAGGATTGCCTCCCAGGACTACATACACCTATCGAGTTCAGTGTAAAATCGTATACCTGCATTTGTCCACCTGTTGCTTTTACACCTTACGTTAGATCATGCTAGGTCACAGTTAACATGTTTTAGCTGATAGAATAACAGAGTTGGAAGGGACCTTGGAGGTCTTCTAGTCCAACCGCCTGGCTCAGGCGGGAGAACCTATACCAGTGATGGCTAACCTTTTGTGGACCGGGTGCCCAAAGCGTGTGCGGGCGTGAATGTGCACACGTGTGCCAGAATCCCCCCAATGCAATGCATGCACAGCCCCCGCGCATGTACTGCATCCCTCCGCATCTGCCCCACCCCACACACATGCACACGCCCCCCCCCCCGCACATGCCCTGCACCCCGCTCATGCGCGGCACAGACCTGAAGACCAGATGGCCAGCGGGAGGCATGTGTGCATGCGCGGTGGAGATGAACTGGGGCACCGGCATGCGTGCCCACAGAGAGGGCGCTGCGTGCCACGTCTGGCACCCGTGCCATAGGTTCGCCATCATGGACCTATACCATTTCAGACAAATGGTTGTCCAACATTTTTTAAAAAACCTCCTGTGTTGGAGCATTCACAGCTTCTGGAGGCAAGTCGTTCCACTGATTGATTGTTCTAACTGCCAGGAAATTTCTCCTTAGTTCTAAGTTGCTTCTCTCCTTGGTTAGTTTCCACCCGTTGCTTCTTGTCCTGCCCTACGTGCGAGCATAGCGAGAGCAAGCGCACGCTCACAACCAGCGAACCTGTTGCTACAGTTCACCTCTGGGAACAGCTGATTGGGGGTTTTCCAGGAAGCCGATCCACCCGCCAATCAGCTGCTCGTGCTGAAATCAGGCTAATATATCTGTTCTAGGCTGCTTGCTAAGGACGCTAGCTAGATGGATGCTGGTAGGCAGGATTTTTTTTCTTATTTTCTTAGAATTCTTAGAAGATAACTTTTCTTTTATGCACACTGAGAGCATATGCGCCAAAGACAAATTCCTTCTGTGTCCAATCACACTTGGCCAATAAAGAATTCTCTTCTCTTCTCTTCTCTTCTCTTCTCTTCTCTTCTCTTCTCTTATTTCCTATTGTATTCTATTCTATTATTTCCTATTGTATTCTATTCCTTATTCTCATCTCTTCTCATCTCTTCTCTTCTCTTCTCTTCTCTTCTATTCATTTCATATTCTATTCTATTCCTCTATTATTCTATTCTATTCTATTCTATTCTATTCTATTCTATTCTATTCTATTCTATTCTATTCTATTCTATTCTATTCCATTCCATTCCAAAAACTAAGGTGTGTCTTATAGTCCAAAAAATATGGTAGATATAAAGATCAGAAGTTGAAAGATGGTTTATTCTGTATGCTTAAATAATATTACTACGGTTATTAGCATGGTGCATTAAAATATTGACTACTGAAACGATGAAGGATTGTATACATGGTGGAGCAAATACTAACGTGTTAATAACATTAATTTTAATATTGATGATATCATTATAATGATGTATGATTAATGTAACTAATATTATCAGTATCATCACTATTATTTTCTATCAAAACAAACGATACCCAGATGCCACACTGTTCATGTATTCAATACTTCCGTATATTTAAAAAATATATATGTATGTGTGTATATATATATGTATGTATGTGTGTATGTATGTGTGTGTGTGTGTGTATATATATATGTGTGTGTGTATGTATGTATATATGTGTATATATATATATATATATATATATATATATATATATATATATATATATATATATATATATATATATTTTCTGAGGTTTTCACGGGTGTTTGTATGTAGATCTTTGGTTATTCGGGTTTTCTCCCGTAAAATTGGAAGTGTCTTGGCGACGTTTCGAAGTCTCATTCGTCATCTTCAGGCTTCAGCTTCGTGCTTCTGGGAGCAATGTTCTGGGAGCAACCCCCAAACCAAAGATCTACATATATATATATATATATATATATATATTTATATATATATATATATGTATATGTATATGTATATGAAAATGTATATGTATATGTATATGTATATATATATATGTACATATACATATACATATGTACATATGTACATATATATATGTTTTCTGAGGTTTTCACGGGTGTTTGTATGTAGGTCTTTGGTTGTTCGGGTTTTCTCCCGTGTAAAATTGGAAATGTCTTGGCAACGTTTCGAATGAGACTTCGTCGAAACGTTGCCAAGACATTTCCAATTTTACACGGGAGAAAACCCGAACAACCAAAGACCTACATATATATATATATATATATACCCGAACAACCAAAGACCTATATACAAACACCTGTGAAAACCTCAGAAAACATATATATATATAATATATATATATATATATATATATATATATATATATATATAGGTCTTTGGTTGTTGGGTTTTCTCCCGTAAAATTGGAAGTGTCTTGGCGACGTTTCGAAGTCTCATTCGTCATCTTCAGGCTTCAGCTTCGTGCTTCGAAGCACGAAGCTGAAGCCTGAAGATGACGAATGAGACTGTTGAATGTCGCCAAGACATAATATATATATATGCCGAATAACCAAAGACCTACATACAAACACCCGCGAAAACCTCAGAAAACAAATATATATATATATATATATTGTTTTCCTAGGTTTTCAGGGGTATAGGTATGTAGGTCTTGGCATATTCGGGTCTTTTCCCATGTAAGGTTGAGAGTATCTTGGCAACGTTTCGTATACATATATAAAAGGAAATAAAAAAGAACAAACGTGGCACCGTCATCAATTCAGTGACTCAGAGAATGTCTGTCCAGAAACACAAGGCGGGCAGGAAGCGATCTGAACAGGAAGAGAGTTTGACTGGTCAAAGCGGCATTTCCTGATTATGTCTGTCCTGGGAAAGGAAAGGAAGGGCAGGAGGGGAGGGCTGTGGACTGGGGTTTTTTTTGTGGTTTTTTTTTGCAGGAGTTTTAAAGAAACAGCTGCTTACAGATGTTGGTCAGTGCTGAAAGGGTGGGAGGGTTTGGGCTGAGGCTCAATTTCTTCAACAACCATTTCCCGCCCTCAAAGGCCCCACATTGGTTGTAGCTGGCTTGCTAATAACAGATTTAACAGATTAACAGAGCGGGAAGGGACCTTGTAGGCAGTGGTGAAATCCAATTTTGTTTTACTACCGGTTCTGTGGGTGTGGCTTGGTGGGCGTGGCAGGGGAAGGATACTGCAAAATCCACATTCCCTCCCTCCTCCAGGGGAAAGGATACTGCAAAATCCACATTACCACAGCACTCCTGGGGAAAGGATATTGCAAAATCCCCATTCCCTCCCCACTCCAGAGGGAAGGATATTGCAAAATCCCCATTCCCACCCCACTCCAGGGGGAAGGATACTGCAAAATCCCCATTCCCACCCCACTCCTGGGGGAAGGATACTGCAAAATCCCCATTCCCTCCCCACTCCAGGGGGAAGGATACTGCAAAATCCCCATTCCCACCCCACTCCAGGGGAAGGATACTGCAAAATCCCCACTCCAGGGGGAAGGATACTGCAAAATCCCCATTCCCTCCCCATTCCAGGGGGAAGGATACTGCAAAATCCCCATTCCCTCCCCACTCCAGGGGGAAGGATACTGCAAAATCCTCATTCCCACCCCACTCCAGGGGAAGGATACTGCAAAATCCCCATTCCCTCCCCACTCCAGGGGGAAGGATACTGCAAAATCCCCATTTCCACCCCACTCCAGGGGAATTATACTGCAAAATCCCCATTCCCATCCCACTCCAGGGGAACGATACTGCAAAATCCCCATTCCCTCCCCACTCCAGGGGGAAGGATATTGCAAAATCCCCATTCCCACCTCACTCTGGGACCAGCCAGAGGTGATATTTGCCGGTTCTCCAAACTACTCAAAACTTCCACTACTGGTTCTCCAGAACCTATCAGAACCTGTTGGATTTCACCCCTGCTTGTAGGTCATCTAGTCCAACCCCCCAGCCAAGCAGGAGACCCTACACCTGGAGAGAATAAACTGGAGAGAATCTCATGGATGATGCCACACAATCACAGAGACCTCCTGGTTCTAGTCCACAAGAACTCCTCGACTCCATGCCAGGAAAGCAAAAAGGCCAGACAGGCTCTGAAGAAACACACCCGCACACCGACGTGTGGTCATTAAGCGAAATCCAGCTTCCCCCATGGACGCTGCGTGTCAGAAGCCAGCTGGGAAGGTTGCGAGTGGCTGCAATCACACGTTGCTGCGACTGTGACTACAGGCTGGTTACTAAGGGCCCCGGATTTTGATCATGTGATGTTGGAGACATTCCTTAAGTGTAAAGACCAGTCGTAAGTCACTTTTTTCAAAGCCATTATCACTTTGAACAGTCACTAAATGCATGGCTTTAAGTCAAGGGGATCCTCTCCCCTCCCCTCTCATTTTCCTTCTCTCTTCTCCTTTCCTCTCTTCTTTCCTCTTCTCCTTCTCCTCTCCTCTCGTTTGTCTTCTCTTTTCTCTCTCCTCTTTTCCTCCCCTCCCATCCCCTCATTTTCCTTCTCTTCTCTTCTCCTCCCCGTCTCATTTCTCTTTTCTTCTCCCCCTCCCTTCATTTTCCTTCTCTTGTCCTTCCTCCTCTCCTTTCTCTTCTCTTCTTTCCCTCCCTTCATTTTCCTTCTCTTCTCTTCTTCTCCCTCTCCCTTCATTTTCCGTCTCTTCTCTTTCCCCCTCTCATTTCTCTTTTTCTCTTCTTCTCTTCTCTTCTCTCCTCTCCTCCTTTCCCTTCTCTTTCCTCCACTCCCCTCATTTTCCTTCTCTTCTCTTCTCCTCCCCCTCTCATTTCTCTTCTCTCCTCCCTCCCTCCTTCATTTTCCTTCTCTTCTCCTTCCCCTCTCATTTCTCCTCTTCTCCCTTTTCTCCTCCTCCTCTCATTTCTCTTCTCTTCTTCTCTCTCCTCTTTTCCTCCACTCTCTCATTTTCCTTCTCCCCCCCTTCATTTTCCTTCTCTTGTCCTTCCCCCTCTCATTTCTCTTCTCTCCTCCTCCTCCATTTTCCTTCTCTTCTTCTCCTCATTTGCCTTTCCTTCTCTTCTCTGCTCTGCTCTCCTCTCTCCCCTGTCCCTCCCCTCCTTCCCCTTTTAACTTCCTCTGAGATATTTTGATGATAATCCAGCTCTGGATTTCCTGGTGATCCCCTGACTAACCTCAAACCATTTACTTAACTTTTCAGTTCATCCAAAGCTGTGTGACCATCCAGCTGGGCTTACTATCAATATCGGTCATTTTTAAACCTTTGGCTAAGTTCTTGTAAACCTATTTAAAAGCTTCCTACTCTAAACCGATTCTCCTTCGAGGGGCCATTTTCAAATTTTTTGAAAGTTTGGGAGTTTTCGGAATCAGGAGCTGCAAAAGCAGCTGTTTCGGAGCAGAAAGAGGAAGTGACGTCATCTTCTCGTTGGGGAGGAAGAAAAACTGAGATTGGGGAAGACAACTCCCCATTATGGGGCAGAACTCCCAAGCATTAAAAGGAAGCGAGGACGTCTTTGCAAAAAGCCCTTCCCCACTTAACAGGGTCAAATGTCTTTACGGCTGCCAGTCAGTGCTCCAAAGTGCACCCTGAGGGTAGGAAGTTTCCTGCTTACATCTCCCTTGCCTTGGCTGAGTTTTAAACAATGGGCCTCTGTGGCTCAGGCTGCTAATGCAGTCTGTTATTAACAGCAGCTGCCGGCAATTACTGCAGGTTCTAGTCCCACCAGGCCCAAGGTTGACTCAGCCTTCCATCCTTTATAAGGTAGGTAAAATGAGGACCCAGATTGTTGGGGGGCAATAAGTTGACTTTGTATATAAATATACAAATAGAATGAAGACTATTGCTAACATAGTGTAAGCCGCCCTGAGTCTTTGGAGAAGGGCGGGATATAAATATAAATAAATAAATAAATAAATAAACAAGAGCTCCCTGAGCTGTTCCGTACTGCCAAGCGCTCCGCTCATCCTCGCGTTGACGTAAAATCGTTTCTTTTTTTAATTATTTATTTACATTTATATCCTGCCCTTCTCCGAAGACTCAGGGCGGCTTACAGTGTGTAAGGCAATAGTCTCATTCTATCTGTATATTTACAAAGTCAACTTATTGCCCCCCCAACAATCTGGGTCCTCATTTTACCTACCTTATAAAGGATGGAAGGCTGAGTCAACCTTGGGCCTGGTGGGACTCGAGCCTGCAGTAATTGCAGGCTGCTGTGTTTTAATAACAGGCTATCTTACAGCCTGAGCCACCACGGCCCTTGCTCGTAAGCTGCCCAAAGTCACCTTATTGGGGAGATAAGGTGGCATATACACTGAACAACAGCAATAGCAATAGCATTTTAGACTGATATACCGCTTCACAGCGCTTTGCAGTCGTGTTTCTAAGCAGTTTACAGAGTCAGAATATTTGCCCCCCAACAATCTGGGTCCTCATTTTACCCGCCTCGGAAGGACGGAAGGCTGAGTCAACCTTGATTTGGTCAAGATCGAACTCCTGACTGTGGGCAGAGTCAGCCTGCAATGCTGCATTCTAACCAGAAGGGAGGAAGGAAGGGAGACGGGAAGGGAGGAAGGGAGGAAGGGAAGATAGCAATAGCACTTAGACCTATATACCACTTCTTTGTGTTTCTAAGCAATTTACAGAGTCAGCCTATTGCCCCCAACAATCTGGGTCCTCATTTTACCAACCTTGGAAGGATGGAAGGCTGAGTCAACCTTGAGCCAAACAGAATCAAACTCCTGGCAGTTGGCAGACTTAACTTGCAATACTGCATCCTAACCCCTGCACCACCATGAATAGAATAGAATAGAATAGAATAGAATAGAATAGAATAGAATAGAATAGAATAGAATAGAATAGAATAGAATAGAATTCTTTATTGGCCAAGTGTGATTGGACACATAAGGAATTTGTCTCTGGTGCATAAGCTCTCAGTGTACATACAAACAAAAATGTGATAGGTCATATCCTAGATCATAGTTGAGCCAGCAGTGTGCAGCAGCTGCCAAAAAGGCTAGCACAGTTCTAGGCAGCATAAACAGAGAGATAGAATCAAGATCACGTGAAGTGTTAATACCACTTTATAATGCCTTGGTAAGGCCACACTTGGAATATTGCATTCAGTTTTGGTAGCCACGATGTAAAAAAGATGTTGAGACTCTAGAAAGAGTGCAGAGAAGAGCAACAAAGATGATTAGGGGACTGGAGGCTAAAACATAGGATGAACAGTTGCAGGAACTGGGTAGGTCTAGTTTAATAAAAAGAAGGACTAGGAGTGAATATCTCAGGGGCTGCCCCAAAGAAGAGGGAGTCAAGCTATTCTCCAAAGCACCTGAGGGCAGGACAAGAAGCAACCGATGGAAACTAATCAAGGAGAAAAGCAACCTAGAACTAAGAAGAAATTTCCTGACAGTGAGAACATTTTTTTTTAATTTGCATTTATATCCCGCCCTTCTCCGAAGACTCAGGGCTGCTTACACTACAACAACAATAAATCAGTGGAACAACTTGCCTCCAAAAGTTGTGAATCAGAGATGGATTTCAGCAGGTTCTGACCAGTTCTGGAGAACTGGTAGCAGAAATTTTGAGTAGTTCAGAGAACCGGTGGTAAAAATTCTGACTGGCCCCGCCCCCCATCTATTCCCTGCCTCCCAAGTCGCAGCTGATCAGGAGGAAATGGGGATTTTGCAGTATCCTTCTCCTGCCACGCCCACCAAGCCACGCCCACCAAGCCACGCCACACCCACCAAACCACCCACAGAACCGGTAGTAAAAAATATTGAAACCCACCACTGTTGTGAACGCTCCAACATGGGAAGTTTTTAAGAAGATGCTGGATAACCATTTGTCTGAAGTGGTGTAGGATTTCCTGCCTAAGCAGGGGGGTTGGACTAGAAGACCTCTAAGGTCCTTTCCAACTCTGTTATTCTATTCTATTCTATTCTATTCTGTTCTGTTCTGTTCTGTTCTGTTCTGTTCTGTTCTATTCTTACAATCAGTAATCATAAAATACACAACAAGTGATTCATCATAGATACCAATAGGAGAAGGTAGTAGGAAAGATAAGATGATGGGAAGGCTAATAACAACGCAGCCCTACTACATGGGTAAACATCTTTAGCCCTAAGACAGAGCTGTGGGAATTAAATGTTCAACAAAGTGATGGGGGGTGTGTGGATGGAGAGAAACTATGTTTGTGTCTAATTGCTTTGGCATGCAATGCCCTACAGCAGTATCCAGAGGGGAGAAGTTGAAACAGTTTATGTCCAGGATGTGAGGAGGGTCTGTAAATATTTTCTCAGACACGAGAGGAATTGTGCTGCTGACCCAGTTCTCACAACGTACATAAGCTGCCCTTCCCCGCCTCGTCCTGCCCCATCCTAGCTTGGCTGCATTAACGCAGGGCGGGGAGGGGGGCCGGAATGGGGGCTGGCGGGAGGAGAGTGGCCTAGTTGCCCAAAGGCCAGGGCATTGGAGCACTTCAAAGGCAACAATAGCCAAGATGAAAAATAGCACTTCGCCCTAGCGGTAGCACTTACTATATATCCCGCTTCAATTGGGTCCTCAATTACCCACCTTGGAAGGGTGGAAGGCTGAGTCAACCTTGACTTGGTCAGGATCAAACTCCTGACTGTGGGCAGAGGAAGGAAGGAAGGAAGAAAGGGAGGGAGGGAGGGAGGGAAGAAGGAAGGAGGGAGGGAGGAAAGAAGGAAGGAGGGAGGAAGGGAGAAAAGGAAGGAAGGAAGGAAAGAAAGAGGGAGGGAGGAAGAAAGAAAGAAAGGAGGGAAAATAGGAAGGAAGGAAGTAAAATGGGAGGGAGGGAGAATAGGAAGGAAGGAAGGAGGGAGGGAGAATAGGAAGGAAGGTAGGAAGGAAGGAGAGAGGGAGAATCGGAAGGAAGGAAGGAAGGAAAGAAGGAAGGAAAGAAAGAGGGATGGAGGGAGGAAGGCGAGAGAATAGGAAGGAAGGAGGGAGGGAGGGAGGGAGAATAAGAAGGGAGGAAAAAGGGAGAGGGTGAATCGGAAGGAAGGAAGGAAGGGCACTTAGACTTATATACCACTTTACAGCCTTCTCTAAGTGGTTTACACAGTCAGCCTATCACCCCCAACAATCTGGGTCCTCGTTTTACCAACCTCAGAAGGATGGAAAGCTGAGTCAACCTTGATTTGGTCAGGATCGAACTCCTGACTGTGTGCAGAGTTAGCCTGCGGTACTGCATTCTAACCAGAAGGAAGAAAGGAAGAAAGGGAGGAAGGAAGGAAAATAGCAATAGGACTTAGACTTATCTGCCGTTTCACAGACCTCTCTAAGCAAACTGACAAACAGCATTGATAAAAGCAGCTGAGACCCAAAAACTCCAGGCGGATCAGCCTCTTGTCCCCCAACAACCTGGGTCCTCATTTTCCCGACCTCGGAAGGACGGAAGGCTGAGTCAACCTTGAGCCGGTCAGGAACAAACTCCTGGCAGTGAGGAGTGAGTTAGCCTGCTACACAAGAACTCACCGCGGCCAACTCATGGGCCAACACGCCGCAGGACAAAGATTGACTCAGCCTTCCGTCCTTCCCAGGTCGGTAAAATGAGGACTCAGATTTTTTTGGGTGGGTGGGTGGGCAAGAGGCTGACTCTGTCAATCGCTTAAGAGACCCCTGCGAAGCGGGATATAAGCCTAAGAGTGATGGCTGTGGCTAATAAACAGCACGGTCCTTTCAGAAAGATATCGCTTATTTTCATGGGACTTTTTAGTTGGGAGTTTTCAAGCTTGCTGGCTACAGGATCTATTTTGCAGCCACAGAGGCTTCCTCCCCAAGGCCGCAGAACTCCAGCCAAGAAACGGACGCAGATAAGGGCCCAGGAGACAATGATACCATTCAGCCAGACAAGGATGCCCCTGCCTGGCTGCCAAGGCCCCCCCCTGCCCCCCCCGGACACAAAGGCAACTTTGCCTTCCCCCCACCCACCCACAAGCCGGACTCCGCGATTAAACAAGGAGAAATCAGCCAAATTTGGCTTGAGCCCAATGGTGAAATAGCAAGCAAGGCACTGACACAGCGGCACAGCTCTTGCAAGCCTCCCATCTATACCCAGTCCTGCACTTTTCAGGGGTGGGCGTCAAAAATTTTAGCCAGGGGTTCTCTGCCTGGTTGCTGGGTGGGCGTGGCCACGGTGGGCGTGGTCTAGTCAGCCTCCTACACCATGGTGGGGGGGAGCTTTTTGCCCTCCCCGGGCTCTGGAGGCTTTCTTTGAGCCCCCGGGGGGGCGAAAACGGCCTCCCCAGGCTCTGGAGGCCCTCCGAAGGCAACTGTGTCAAGAAAAGTCGTTCAAATGGGGCAAAGCTCCCTTAACCAATGTCTCACTTAGTAACACCAATCCGGGGCTCAACTGTGGTCGTAAGCCGAGGACTACCTCTTGGAAAAGCGACGAGCCAGGAAGACTCTTTCTTTCTAAACTAACTTGTGATGGATGGCGATGGGGTCCTTCCGAGGTGGCTAACATCCACAGGACAGAGGTGCAGCATCTGGGCTTGCTGACCAAACAAGGGCCTTGGCCAAGGGTGGGCTTCAAAAATTTTAGCCAGGGGTTCTCTGCCCGGTTGCTGGGTAGGCGTGGCCGTGGTGGGCGTGGCCTAGTCGGCCTCCTTAGTGTTTTTGCCCTCCCTAGGCTCTGGAGGTTTTCCTCGAGCCTCCGGAAGGGTGAAAACAGCTTCCCCAGCCTCCGGAGGCTGAAAATGGGCCCGTTTCCGGCCTTCCCGAACTTCCGGTAGGCCCATTTTTCACCCTCCCAGAGCCTCTGGACGCGCCCTGCTCTTACCTGCATCCAAAACGGGCTGTGTGGGGACTCCTGGGAGGGCAGGGTGGGGCGGTGTGGTAAGGGCCAGCCAGGAGTGGGATTTGGGGGATTCTCCGAACTGCACAGAATCTTAGCCTGAGGTTCTCCCGAACCCCCAGCAGCCCCACCCCTGGATATTTCTCTTAGAAAAATGTGCCATATTGAGCCTTGACTGGCGCATAACACACACACACACAGATACAGATAGTCCTCGACCTACGACCACAATTGAGCCCCAAACTTCTGTTGCTAAACAAGACGCTTGTTAAGTGAGGGTTATTTTTTGCCCCATTTTACGCCTTCTCGCGCCACCGTCGCTCAGCGAATCGTTGCAGCTGATAAGTCAGCAACCCGGTTGGTTAAGTGAATCAGGCTACCCCATGGACTTTGCTTGCCAGAAGGTCGCAAAAAGGGGACCGTCATAAACATGAGTCGGTTCCCGAGCATCTGAATTTTGTACACGTGACCGTGGGAAAACTGCCAATGGTCGTTAAGTGTGAAAAAACGGTCCTAAGTCACTTTTTTCAGGGACGTTTTTAACTTTGAACGGTCACTAAATGAACTTAGTGAAATGGTCACTAAATGAACTAAGCCACTAAATGGCTTAGGACCTGGGTACTTACGGGACCGCCTGCTGCTACCACATGCCTCCCACCGACCCGTACGCTCCCATAGAGAGGGACTTCTCAGGGTGCCGTCCGCCAAACAATGCCGGCTGGCGGCCCCCAGGGGAAGGGTCTTCTCTGTGGGGGCGCCCACACTCTGGAACGAGCTTCCCCCTGGTTTACGTCAAATACCTGACCTTCGGACATTCCGTCGCGAACTGAAGACACATCTCTTTATCCGCGCGGGGCTGGCTTAAATTAGATTTAATGTGAAATTTTATCAATTTTTAAATGGGGTTTTTAGTATGGAAATTTTTAATTTTAGGCTAATTTAAATAAGTTTTTTAAATGGTATTTTAATCTGTATATTGTATTGTTTTATCTTGCCTGAGTCCTTCGGGAGAAGGGCGGTATAAAAATCAAATAAATAAATAAATAAATAAATAAACTGTTGCAAGTCAAAGGCTACCTGTACACCTTTTGGGCCAAAATATGAAAGGAAGGAGAGCCGTCTACAACAATATCCCACGAGCATCTTTGGAATACGGTATACTATCCCTCGCCATTGATTTTAATTTTAACACAGTTCAAACGTGAAAAAGGAAAACTGAGCATTGCCTCCACTATCCACAACCAGGGTGAAGCAGGGTTAATTTGCTGTGTGCGCTGCAGCTCTGTGGGCAAGTATTTAAAATTAAACGCTTTGCAAAACGAAAGTTAATTTTGAATCCATTTCTTTAAAAAAAAAATGTGTTAAATAATACGCTACGTCTGAATTAACACGTGGAGGTGGGCCTCAGCCTGCTGGTCTTCCAGCTGTTAAGTTTCTGTTCTTTTTAAGCCCCAAACTTTCCTGGGTTTGCAGACCGGCAAGGAGGGGAGAAGGGATGTTTGATGCGAGCAGCCGGCAAGCGTGTGTGTGTAGCTCCACGCGCATGCTTGCCGGCCGCTTGCATGGAACATGTGTGCCCGTCGCTTGTGCAAATGGAGTGGGGTCGTTTGCGCTCACCCGCTGCTTGTGTGAGGATGTGCGTACATACTCCCCCACCACTTCAAGGGCCCAGTTCTGAATGGCTCATGGACCAGGGGTTGGGGAGCCCTGTACTAAAGGTCAAGGTTCCCCTCGCACATATGTACTAGTCGTTCCCGACTCTAGGGGGCAGTGCTCATCTCCGTTTCAAAGCCGAAGAGCCAGCGCTGTCCAAAGACGGTCTCCTTGGTCATGTGGCCGGCATGACTCAATGCCAAAGGCGCACGGAACGCTCTTCCCTTCCCACCAAAGGTGGTCCCTGTTTTTCTACTTGCATTTTTTACCTGCTTTCGAACTGCTAGGTTGCCAGAAGCTGGGACAAGGAACGGGAGCTCACCCTGTTACGCAGCACTCGAACTGCTGAACTGCTGACCTTTCGATTGACAAGCTCAGCGTCTTAGCCACTGAGCCACCGCCCACCTTTAATCCCTTGCTTAATCTCTGAGCACCTTTGCCACCGGGCACCTCAACCCTAAATTACTCCCTGGAGATCCATCCATCCTTCCCAAATCCCGTCCACCTCGATTTATAACAAATCTCAACAGTGCTATCTTGCTTAGCAAGAAGCTGTTGCCATGTTGTTTGCAGCTCACACAGAATGGGCAGCCTTCGCACACCGAGTTTGGGATCGGGATACACCCACACAGCTTCTCACACTCTTTCTCCCACTTGCAGAGCTGAGACCAGGCACTGGAAGAGGCTTGAGGGGCTCACGGTTGGCATGGAAGAGGCGCTAATTTCAGCACAGAAAAGGCCCAAAGAAGAAAAATAAATGAGGACAAGGAACAAGAATGCCTATGAATCACCGATTCTTACTGATATTTATCACATTTATGCCCTTCGTTCTGAGTACGCTGTACAAAGGGAAGGCTTAGCAAAGGGCCCTGGAGATAGGCTGGAGAGAGAGAAGGAGAGAGAAAAGGAGAGAGAGAGAGAGAGAAAGAGAGGGAGAGAAGGGGATACAGAGAAGGAGAGAGAGAGAGAGAGAAGGAGAAATAAGAAAGAAAGAGGAGAGAGAGAGAGAGAAAGGAGAAAAAGAGAGGAGAGAGAGAAGGAGAGAGAGAAGGGGAAATGAGAAAGAAAGAGAAAGGAGAAAGAATGACTGAGAGACAGGGAAAAAGGAGAAAAGAGGAAAGAGACAGAAGGAGAGAGAAAGGAGAGAGAGAGGGAGAAAGGAGAAAAGAGAGGAGAGAGAGAAGGGGAAATGAGAAAGAGAGAGAGAGGAGAGAGAGGAAAAAAGGAGAAAAAGAGAGAGAGAAGGGGAAATGAGAAAGAAAGAGAAAGGAGAGAGAATGACTGAGAGACAGGGAAAAAGGAGAAAAGAGGAAAGAGACAGAAGGAGAGAGAAAGGAGAGAGAGAGGGAGAAAGGAGAAAAGAGAGAGAGAAGGGAAATGAGAAAGAGAGAGAGAGGAGAGTGAGGAGAGAGGAAAAAAGGAGAAAAAGAGAGGAGAGAGACAGAAGGAAAGAGAGAAGGAGAGAGAGAAGGGAATATGAGAAAGAAAGAGGGAAGGAGAAATAAGAAAGAGAGAGAGAGAAGGCGGGAGAGGGGAGAGAGAGAGGGAGAAAGGAGAAAAAGAGAGGAGAGAGACAGAAGGAAAGAGAGAGGGGGTGGGAGAGGGAGCTCCCAAATCATTCAAGGCATTGCAGGACCAGCCGGAGATTTGAACCCGCATCTCCCTGGTCACACACAGCCCAACAGCTTTACTGTGACCCCAGATGGGAACAAGCCTCTCAGTGGGACGTGCGAAGAAGACGCTGGGCCTTGTCCCTGGAGGCACTTATCTCCCTCAACCTCTTGATCTGCTGGAGGGGGGCCCAGTCGCCAAGCCCCTGAATTTAGATCCCGTGACCCTGGTGGGGGGGATGCTGCAAAGTTCGTACGTGTGGGGAGGGGGGGAAAAAAGGTCCCTCCCAAGTCACTTGTTTCAGCGCCGTTGTTAACTTTGAACGGTCGCTAAACGAATTTTAAGTCGAGGGCTACCTGGGATCACATTTTAGAGAGCAAAAAAGCCAAACTTTTTGCTGGAGGAAGTAGCCTGGCACCAAAAAAAAAACCCCGGGTTTCTCCAGAGCTTAAAAACAACACACACAAAAAACCTGGAAAATCCTTTTTAACCGGAGCCAAGGAGAAGGCATCTGAAATTAGTTTTTCAGCTTGTCCAGGCATCGGCACTGCAGACATGGCCCTGTAGGCAGCAGCCAAAAAAAAGGCTAATACAATCCTTGGTTGTATAGTATACACAAAGGCACAGAATCAAAGCGCGTGAAGTATTAGCACCGCTTTATAAAGCCCTTAGTAAGGCCACACCTGGAATGCATCCTCCAGTTTTGGTCCCCGCATTACAAAAAAAAAAAAGAGGTTGAGACTTTGGAAAAAGTGCAGAGAAGAGCAGCTAAAATGATTAAAGGCCTGGAGATTAAAACATACAATGAATGGTTGCAGGATTTGGGGTTGGCCAGTCTAGAGAAAAGAAGGACTGGGGGGGACATGATAGCGGTATTCCGGTATTTGAGGGGCTGCCACAAAGAAGAGGGGGGGTCAATTTATTTTCCAAAGCACCAGAAGGCAAAACAAAGACACAACGGATGGAAACTCATCAAGGAGAGAAGCAGCCTGGAACTAAGGAGAAACCGCCTAACAGCGAGGACCATTAACCAGTGGAACTGCTTGCCACCAGAAGATGTGGCTGCTCCATCATCGGAGGTTTTTAAGAAGAGACTGGACAGTCACTTGTCTGAAATCGTATGGGGTTCTCCTGCTTGAGCAGGGGGGCTGGATTGGAAGCCCCGCCAACTCTATTCTGATTGATTGATTGAAAAGTAGAGATCTGCCATCTGTCAGAAATGGAGTAGGCTCTCCTGCTTGGGCGGCCGTCGGGGGGGGGTTGGACTAGATGACCTCTAAGGTCCCTTCCAACTCTGTTATTCTGTTATTATTCTGTTATTCAGATGTAAGAAACAGAAGACCGGCATATGCAGTTCTTGAAAAAAAACATTTGCATTTCCAGCAAAAGTCACCCTGAAATACAGGTATCCCTCCCCTTACAAGCACAATTGAGTCCAAACTTTCTGTTGTTAAGTGAGACATTTCTTCTTCTTCTTCTTCTTTTTTGTATATGTTTTATTTGCTATTTTCCTTTAACAACCAACATCTTTTGTGGACAGTGTATTGACTGGGTCAATATATTTTTGACATAGTGCTAACAATAATAATACAATTAAATCTCCATAATCTTTGTCTTCCAACTTCTAACCTTAAATACGCTCATTGTAATGATAATAGATTCTTTTAGGTATCAATATATATAAAACTATTTTCCCAATTTGTACTTATTCCTCTGCCCCCCCCATTTGTTAGGGTTCTTCTGTTAAGTGAGACATTTCTGGCAAGATCCCAAAATGAGGCAAAACTTAACGAGAGTCTTGCTTAGCAGCATAAATTTTGGACTCACTTGAGGTCATAAGTTAAGGGTTACCTGCAGTCTCCAAGGAAGAAAGCAGTCAACATAAAGCAAAAATACAGTATGTGATCAGGTTTTGTTATCTTGTCTTATTTCTTAACAGCCGATGTTAATCAGAGTTTCCGGCTGCTGAGTTGCTAAAAATGTCCTTTTTTTTGGAGACAGAGGGTAGATGGGGGGAAATAAATGCACTCTTTCATCCCACTTAAACCAGTAGAGGTGAGAGTGGATTTTCTATTCTGCCACCTCTTACTATATTAGACAACGCAGAATTCAACACTAGAGACCTTCAGGTTTCTGGGTTCTATAATCTCCCAGGCTTTGAGATGGACACCTAACATTAGGGGTGGGAGGGTAAGGGCGGGTAATGGGGGTAACCCGTCGGGTAGGGGGCCAGTTCCTGCACATGCTCGCGGCGGTTTTTCTTTATTAGGTCCAGAGGTTATGGGGGGAGAGTGTGTTCCTATTTGTGAGGGTGGTTCTATTGACACGGTAAGTGGGAGAGGCAGGTATGGCGGAAGCGAGGGGTCATATCAAGTTTCGGGAGCGCGTGCTCGATGTTTGAAAGCGATCACGCGCTCCGACCCCTTGGACTTCACCCGTTCCCCGGATGGTCAGGATCCTCAGAGCTTGGGCCTCCGGCTGATGTTGTGCAATGCCCGGTCCGTGGTGAACAAAGCCCCCCTCGTTTGTGACCTTATACAGGGGGGTTCCGCGGACCTTATGGGCATTACGGAGACCTGGTTGGGCACTGAAGGGGGCGTGCCCCTGGTTGAGTTGTGCCCGCCGGGTTTCCATGCATTCCATCAGCCGAGGGCCCAGGGTAGGGGTGGGGGGGTGGCGGTTGTGATTAGAGAGAGTCTAGAGCCGAGGGAGACCACTGTACCTCAGATTGCCGGGTGCGAATCCCTCTTGTGAGATGGGGTCATAGGTGTCAGATGGGTATGCTGATCACGTACCTGGCTCCTTGCTGCGTGACAGCTGCCCTGCCCGAGCTCCTGGAGGTGCTGGCTGGGGTGGCAGTTGAGACCCCAGACTTTTAGTCATGGGGACTTTAACTTGCCATCGTCCGCTCATCGACGGCAGCTCGGGAGTTCATGGCTTCCATGACGGCCTTGGACATGACCCAAGTAGTTGATGGCCCTACTCACATTGGGGTGGCACCCTGGACCTGATTTTTCTCTGGTCAGTGGTTGAGAGATCTGGACTTAAAGGAATTAGTCATTGAACCTTTGTCATGGTCAGATCACTCTCTTCTTCGCCTGGACTTTCTGACCGCCATTCACCACCGCGGGAGGCGGAGCCGATCGTTGGTTCCGTCCCAGGCGCCTGATGGACCGGATGGGTTCCGGACGGAGCTTGGGCCATTTCCTGAGGTCTGGCTCACGGCTCGACTGAGGAACTTGTTGCGGCCTGGGAACAGGCCGCGCGGGGCCTTGGACCGTGTCGTGCCTTTGCGGCCTCTGACCCGGCGCAGGTCCCAACCGCCCTTGGTTCTCCGAGGAGCTGAGAGGATGAAGCGCCGGAGAAGACGCCTGAGAGTCTCTGGAGGTCTAGCCGCTCGAAGCTGATCGACACTAGTGAAGTCCTATACTAGGACTTACCTAGTGGCATTGAGGAAGCGAGGCGTAGCTACGCCTCCTCATTGCATCGGCAGATAACCGCCCAGCCGCCCTGTTTCGGGTGACCCGCCTCCTACACCAGGGGAGCGGGATGACCCGCTGCAGGACGTGCTGAGGAGTTTAACGGTTATCTATACGATAAAATCGCTCAGCTTCGGGATGGTCTGGACCAAGATTGCAGTGATACGGGCGAGATGCGTGAGGGTGGTCTTGGTGACATTGTGTGGGATGAGTTTGACCCTGTGGCTCCGAGGACATGGACAGGTTGTTGGGTAGGTTGAATGCCACCACGTGTTTACTGGACCCGTGCCCCTCTTGGCTGGTGCTGGCCACTCGAGAGGTGACACGAGGCTGGCTCCAGGCGATTCGACTGCTTCTTTGGTGGAGGTGTCTTCCGGCCGCCTTGAAAGAGGCGGTGGTGAGGCCCTCCTTAAGAAGCCTTCCTGGACCCGGCTGTTTTAGGTAATTATCGTCCGGTCTCAACCTTAACCGCGGCGAAGGTTGTAGAAATATGGTGGCATATCAATTTCCCTTGCACCTGGATGAAACTGTCTATCTAGACCCGTTCCAGTCCGGTTTCGGCCCGGTTACAGCACGGAGACGGCTTTGGTCGCGTTGGTGGATGATCTCTGGAGGGCCAGGGACAGGGTTGCTCCTCTGCCCTGGTCCTATTAGACCTCTCAGCGGCTTTCGATACCATCGACCATGGTATCCTGCTGCGCGGTTGGAGGGATTGGGAGTGGGAGGCACCGTTTATCGGTGGTTCTCCTCCTATCTCTCCGACGGTCGCAGTCGATGTTGACAGGGGCAGAGGTCGGCCCGGGCGCCTCACTTGTGGGGTGCCGCAGGGGTCGATCCTCTCGCCTTCTGTTCTTTATCTACATGAAGCCGCTGGGTGAGATCATCAGTGGTTTCGTGTGAAGTACCAGCTGTATGCGGATGACACCCAGCTGTACTTTTCTACACGGACCACCCCAACGGTTATCAAGTGCTGTCCCGGTGCCTGGAGGCCGTCTGGTCTGGATGGGGAGAAATAGGCTCAAGCTCAATCCCTCCAAGACAGAGTGGCTGTGGATGCGGCATCCCGATACAGTCAGCTAAATCGCGGCTGACCATCGGTGGCGAGTCATTGGCCCGATGGAAAGGGTCCGCAACAGGCGTCCTCCTGGATGAGCGGCTGTCTCTAGAAGACCATTTGACGGCCGTCTCCAGGAGGCGTTCTACCAGGTTCGCCTGGTACGCCAGTTGCGCCTTTCTGGACCGGGATGCCCTATGCACGGTCACTCACGCACTCGTGACGTCTCGCCTGGATTACTGCAATGCTCTCTACATGGGGCTCCCCTTGAAGGGCATCCGGAGGCTGCAGTTAGTCAGAATGCGGCTGCGCGGGTGATAGATGGAGCCCTCGTGGCTCCCGTGATAACACCATCCTGCGCAGGCTGCACTGGCTACCTGTGGCTTTCGGGTGCGCTTCAAGGTTTTGGTGACCACCTTTAAAGCGCTCCATGGCATTGGGCCGGGCTACTACGGGACCGCCTACTGCTACCGAATATCTCTCACCGACCCGTGCGCTCTCACAGAGGGTCTCCTCAGGGTGCCGTCAGCGGCAATGTCGTCTGGCGGCACAGGAAGGGCCTTCTCTGTGGGGCCCCACCCTCTGGAATGAACTACCCCCCGGACTTCGTCAGCTCTCGGACCTCCGGACCTTCCGCCGCGGGCTTAAAACGTATTTATTTAATTGTGCAGGGCTGAGCTAGATTTTAAATTATTGGTTTTAAATTGGGTTTTATTTGATATTTTAATTCTAAATTTACGGGCTTTTTAGAATCAGTTTTTTAATTGTTTTATATTGTATTTATATGTCTTTTAATGCCTGTACACCGCCCTGAGTCCTTCGGGAGATAGGGCGGTATATAAATTTGAATAAATAAATAAATAAATAAATAAATAAACATTAGAGCAGTGATGGTGAACCTGTGGCAGGTGTGCCAGAGGTGGCACATAGGAGCCATCCCTATAAGCACGCACATAGTACCCAGCTGCTCTTCTGGTTCCCGGCGTACGCATGTGTGCCGCCCAGCTGGTCTTCGTGGGTGCCAGAGCACAGCTTGAAAAATGGCCAAAAAACAGAGTGTTTCCTGGGCCATTTCCAGGCCATTTTGGGGCTGTTTTCCAGGCCATTTTTTGGGCTGTTTTCAGGCTGTTTTTGACCTGAAAAACAGCCTGAAAACGGCCCGAAAAACAGCCCAAAAATGGCCTGAAAATGGCCCAAAAATGCCCGAAAAACAGGCATGTTTTTCTTTGGATTTCTCTGGCACGCACAAAGACCAGCTGGTCGGCACATATGTGCATGCTGGAAACCCAAAGACCAGCTGGCCAGTGTGTATGCATGTGCCAGCCAGCTGGTCTTTGGGTTTCCGGTGCTGTGGTGCGCGCATATACACGCGTGTTGCAGTTTGGGCACTCAGTACCAAAACGGTTCGCCATCACTGCCCTAATCCATTTCTGACTGATGGCGGTCCAGTCTCTTCTTGAAAGCTTCCAGGGATGAAGCTCCCACAACTTCTGAAGGCAACTTCTGTTCCATGGGTTGATTGTTCTCGCTGTCAGGAAATTCCTCCTTATTTCCAGGTTGAATCTCTCCTTGGTCAGTTTCCATCTATTCTTCCTTGTCTGGCCTTCAGGTGCTTTGGAAAATAAATTGACCCCCTTCCTCCTCTCTGGGGCAGCCCCTCAAACATTGGAACACTTCTATTATTTCTCCCCTGGTCCTTCTCTTCACTAGACCAGCCATGCCCAGTTCCTGCAACCGTTCTTCATATGTCAACCCATGGACGATCCCTACATGCTAGAATTAGTGGCTCTCTCTAGTAGAAGGAGCCGAGCGGAAGAGTCCAGGCCTCGCTTACAAGCAGACGTAACATTCAAAGCACCTCAAATTGCTGTAATGTCTGAGTTTCCCTCCTGAGCAAGAACCTGACCTATAAAGAGAATTCCTCCTTTTACCTCAGCTGTGACGATGCCGCACATCTGAACTGAAATACAGGTAGTCCTCGACTTACAACAGTCCACTTAGTGACCGTTCGAAGTTACCACTGAAAAAAGGTGACATATGACCCATTTTTTCACACTTACGACCTGTTGCAGCATCCCCACGGTCACGTGATCAAAATGAAAGGGCTTGGCAACCGACTCACGTTTATGACGGTTGCAGCACCAATCAGTGGGGAAGCCACAACCGTGTTACCAACTTAACATCTGGAGTGATTCACTTAGTAACGGTGGCAAGAAAATAAAATGGGGCAAATGTCACTTCACTTTTCACTTAACTCACTTCACTTTTCACTTAATTCACTTAATTCACTTAAATTTTCACTTAATTCACTTTTCACTTAATTCACTTTTCACTTAATTCACTTTTCATTTTATTCACTTAAATTTTCACTTAAATTTTCACCTAATTCACTTAATTCATTTTTCACTTAATTCCCTTTTCACTTAATTCACTTAAATTTTCACCTAATTCACTTTTCACTTAATTCCCTTTTCACTTAATTCACTTAAATTTTCACTTAATTCACTTTTCACTTAATTCACTTTTCATTTTATTCACTTAAATTTTTACGTAATTCACTTTTCACTTAATTCACTTTTCATTTAATTCACTTAAATTTTCACTTAATTCACTTCACTTTTCACTTAGCAACAGACATTTTGGGCTCAACTGCGGTTATAAGTCCAGGGCTACCTGTACAAAGATTTTGTGCTACCCTAAGGGAGATTTAAGTGCGGAGGAAGGATTGGGGAAACAATCCCCCCAAGGGTTGAGCACACACTTTCCCTCTGCTGAATCCATTCCAAACTATGGCACATAGACGCCCCGAGTTCCTAAGGAAGAAGCTTTACTCACTTGGACAAATCAGCGCCTCTTTCGCGGTGATGCTCTTGTTACACGCGTAGCACATGGTCATGCCAGAGACCGTAATGGAAGTGAAGAGGTGACCATTGGTGTAGCGGGCGTCCTTGTCTTTGCCCTCCTTCATCCTTTCTTTTTCTTTATTCTGAAAAAAAGAGATGAAGAGGGAAAAAAGGGGGCGTTTGTTATCAGGAAGGAACTGGTGAACAAGATTCTCTTGACCTGAATTGCTGGATTTCTGATTTTTTTCCCGCCACCCCAAAAGCATTCACACATTCTATTCCATCACTTATGTAGGGCAGGGTCACACAGATGAGTGTGTGTTGCATTTAACACCGCAGAGACTGCATAATTTTTTTTAAAAAACCCACACATTTAATTTTGCAGATACCTTTTAAACAGTGGTGGGCCTCAAATTTTTTTACCGCCAGTTCTGTGGGTGTGGCTTGGTGGGCGTGGCAAGGGAAGGATACTGTAAAATCTCCATTCCCTCCCCAATCCAAGGGAAGGATACTGCAAAATCCCCATTTCCTCCCGATCAGCTGGTACTCGGGAGGCAGAGAATAGATGGGGGGTCGGGCCAGTCAGCGTTTTTACTACGGGTTCTCCAAACTACTCAAATTTTCCGCTACCGGTTCTCCAGAACTGGTCAGAACTTGCTGAAACCCACCTCTGCTTTTAATGCAGATACGCCTGGGAAGGGGACACGTAAAACCTTTATCTCTGTGTCAAGTACCAACAGGCCAACATGAAAACATGTCAGGTTCTTTTCTCCTGAAAACTACAATGTCTGAAAGTATTTGAGGTCAGAAATACAGCCACTGGTAGCCACCTTCCTGATCTAGCTCATATCCAAAATTTTCTGCAGCACATTTCTTCTTATCTGTAGACTCACTTGAGAGAAGTGTTACTAACATAAATTTCAATCCAAGGTAATGCTTGCCGTTTCCTGTTTTGCGGAGAACGAATTAACCGCGGAAACTGAAGCTGTACAGTAAAAAGACAGTAAAATGACAAGGGTCTCTGAGATCATCAGCACCAAACCCATTGACCCAAAGCGGGAGACCCTTCCTGCTTCCACATCTACTTATGGAATTTATGGAATTTTCGGGGGGGGGGAACGCCAAAAAGTTTGGCCCACTTCAACCAATGACTCAATCAAGCAAAATGAAAATGCTATTTTTTTTTCAAATATCAAAATGAGATTTTGAAAACAAACGAACAAACAGCTGAATCCCACCTCTTCAGCAGTTCAGGAGAAATGAATTAGGTTTGTAAAAATGTGCTGCTGCGCATTGGATGATTCAAGCAAGCCATTTAAGCTATAAATACTTTAAAAAAAAACGAAAACGCCGAAGCAAACTTTCAGTGGAAATAAGTCGCTTAAAAAAAAAAAATTCAGCCCCAATTCCCTCCTGACTCTGACCTCGCACAGGATGGCCTCTTCTTCACACCCAAAGAGCACAACACCCTACACACCTGCCCCAAACACACCTTTGCCACGGTCCCTCTCGGGTTCTGGCTCAGCCGCTGTCCGTTCCTGCTGCCGCCCCCTGGGCCAGGAGACGGGTGCCCAGGGGGTCTCGAAATCCCAAGGGCCAGTTGCCCCTCGTAAACTCTCGGATAGCTCATCTTAGCCCGAAGGAGAAGGAGGAGGATCCAACTGAATCATCCAAAACCTCCTGTCTGACTTAACACCCTCCCAGAGCAGCAAATAAAACCAAACACACCACAGTTGCGAGTTGGCTTGGAAAGCTCAGATTGAGGAGATGCGACGAGGAGGCGGAGGAAAAAAAAAAAAAACGAAGAGGAGGAGGAGGAGGAGAGAGAGAAAATTAACAAAAAAAAAAAAGGCAACCCAGGCAGTTCATCTTTTCCTGTTACCTCTCCTGCTTCCAATAACCATGACAACCGTGTGCCTGACGGAGAAATTCCACCACGGTCCCTGTCATGCATGCCTCGGCACTCGAACGCACGCAAACTTCAGCCAACCTGCCACCTTCCAGATGTGCTAGCTTGAGAGTCCCAAGCTATCTAGAAGGGGAGAGACTGGGTCAAGGCTCGTAAAAATCCTTGGGTTGGAAAGGACCTTGGAGGTCTTCTAGTCCACCCCCGCCCCCACCGCTCAAGCTCATAGAATCATAGAATTGTAGGGCTGGAAGGAACCTTGAAGGTCTTCTAGTCCATCCCCCACCCCCCCCGTTGAAGTTCATAGAACCTAGAGGTGGAAGGGACCTTGAAGGTCTTCTAGTTCACCCTCCCCATTGCCCAAGTTGATAGAACCATAGAGTTGTAGGGTGAGAAGGAACCTTGGAGGTCTCCTAGTCCAGGAGTCTCCAACCTTGGCAACTTTAAGACTTGTGGACTTCAACTCCCAGAATACCTCAGCCAGCTTTGCTGGCTGAGGAATCTGGGAGTTGAAGTCCAAGTCTTAAAGTTGTCAAGGTTGAGACCTGTTCTAGTCTATCCCCCCCCCCCGAAGTTCATAGAAGCTAGAGGTGGAAGGGACCTTGAAGGTCTTCTAGTTCACCCTCCCCATTGCCCAAGCTCATAGAATCATAGAATCTAAGGTTATAAGGGAGCTTTGAGGTCTTCTAGTCCAACCCTCTGGCCAGGGCAGGAGTCCTTATTACATCCCAAGCAAATGGTTGTCCAATCTTTTCTTGAAAGCCTCCATTAAAGAAAAAGATCCTTTGGCGTCACGTATTGGAAGGAGGATTTTGTTATCAATGTCTCTGACAAAATTTACATTTAGCTATCATCCCCTTTAGGGGACTCGGTGGCTCAGGGGCTAAGACGCTGAGCTTGTCGATCGAAAGGTCGGCAGCTCAGCGGTTCGAATCCCTAGTGCTGTCACGTAACGGGGTGAGCTCCCGTGACTTGTCCCAGCTTCTGCCAACCTAGCAGTTCGAAAGCAGGTAAAAAATGCAAGTAGAAAAATAGGGACCACCTTTGGTGGGAAGGGAACAGCGTTCCGTGCGCCTTTGGCGTTGAGTCATGCCGGTCACATGACCACAGGGACGTCTCCGGACAGCGCTGGCTCTTTGGCTTTGAAGTGGAGATGAGCACCGCCCCCTAGAGTCGGGAACGACTAGCAGGTATGTGCGAGGGGAACCTTTATCGTCCCTTTTGTAGGATTGAGGTACCTGCGTCCTATATACTTGCGAAGTGGGCCTGCGCAGGCCTCCCCCTTTCCGTTTCACAAAATGTGCAGATGGACTCAGCCACCTTGCAAAAGAGTCTAAATTTAACCCGCCGAGCCCTTTTCGGCGCCTTCTTAATTCCACGTTTAGGAAGCGCTTGATTGTCACACCAAGGCGTAAATTGGAAGGCGTTGAGTCACTTGCAGAGGGCTTCACCTCTGGGAATAGAGGGATAATAATCTCTTCTGGAAAAACCTGGGCCAGGTGATTTGTGGTCAGAATCTGCAGAAAGTCCACTTTCTGTGGATGCTGCCGGATCATTGGAGATTTCTCTGACGCCCAGATTTTCCAAATCAACTCAAAAACACAGCCAGGATCGTTTTAAGCCAGTGATGGCTAATTTTTTTGCCATTGTGTGCCAGGAGGCGGGGGGGTCGGAGGGGGTCACGCGCGTGCGTGCCCACACCCATAATTCTATGCACCCTGCCCCCGTGCATGTGTGCGCGCCCCCACTCCCCACCCGCTTTTGGCACACGATGGCCCGGTAGGCCTGTTTTTCTCTCTCACCTGGCTCCAGAGCCTCTCTATGAGTCTGGGGAGGGTGAAAATGGCTTTTCCCACCCATCCCTGGAGGTCCTCCAGAGGCCAGAAACTGCCCGTTTGGATAAAAAATGACCTTTTTGCTGTCCCCAGCCTCCAGAGACTCCTAGAGAGGCTCTGGAGGCTGGGGACAGCAAAAAACGTCATGGCAGCCCAGTCTCTTCTTGAAAGCCTCCAGGGATGAAGCTCCAACAATTTCTGAATAACAGAATAATAATAGAATAACAAGAGTTGGAAGGAACCTTGGAGGTCATCTAGTCCAACCCCCTCCCCCCGCCCAATCATGAGATCCGACACCGTTTCTGACAAATGGCAGTCCAGTCTCTTCCTGAAAGCCTCCAGGGATGAAGCTCCCACAATTTCTGAATAATGGAATAATATAGAATAAGAGAGTTGGAAGGGACCTTGGAAGTCATCTAGTCCAACCCCCCACCCAAGCAGGTGACCCTACACCATTTCTGACAGATGGCAGTCCAGCCTCTTCTTGAAAGCTTCCAGGGATGAAGCTTTCACATCCGCGTTTGGGAAACCCCTAAATCCTAGGTAGAAAATTAATCATGTTAAAACGGTTACGACCACATTAAGTTATGGGCCAGGAATGTGGCTGCAGTCGCCAAAAAAGCCAGTGCAGCTGTAGGCTGCATCAGCAGAGGGATCACATCAAGACAACGAGAAGTGTTAGCACCACTTTATACTATATTGGTCGGACCACAATTGGAATAGTATGTCCAGTTCTGGTCACCATGACACCAAAAAGATGTTGAGACTCCAGAAAGAGTGCAGAGAAGAGCAACCGAGATGACCAAGGCTCTAGATGCTAAAATGCATAATGAATGGTTGCAGGAACTGGATATGGTAATCTAAGAGAAGGACTAGGGGTGACATGATAGCAAGCCTCTGGTGGCTCAGGCTGGTAAGACAGTCTGTTCTTAACACAGCTGCCTGCAATTACTGCAGGTTCAAGTCCCACCAGGCCCAAGGTTGACTCAGCCTTCCATCCTTTATAAGGTAGGTAAAATGAGGACCCAGATTGTTGGGGGCAATAAGTTGACTTTGTATATAATATACAAATGGATGAAGACTATTGCTTGACATAGTGTAAGCCCCCCTGAGTCTTCGGAGAAGGGCGGGATATAAATGCAAAAAAATAAAATAAAAAAATCTTCCAATATTTGAAGGGCTGCCACAGAGAGGAGGAAGGGGGTCAAGCTATTCCCCAAAGCATCCGAAGGCAGGACAAGAAGCAACGGATGAAAACTAAGCAAGGAGAGAGAAACAACCTAGAACTAAGGAGTAATTTCCGGGCTCGCCTTCAGAAGTTGTGGGTGCTCCATCGCTGGAGGCTTTTAAGAAGAGACTGGGAAGCCACTTATCTGACATGGAATAAGTGTCTCCTGCTTGAGCAGGGGGTTGGACTAGAAGACCTCCATGGTCCCTTCCAGCTCTGGCATTCTTTATTCTATTCTTGAACTAATCACATGCGTCGTTTGACAACACGCCTGCTCAGACTCAGCAACGCTTCTTCGAAGGCATTCATAGAATAAGTACATGCGCGTGGCTGATAAGTGTGATCAGGCTGCGGCAGAGACCAACAAACCATCCTGGCGCAAACTTTAGGAGGATGTTGGCTAACCATTTGTCTGAAGTGGTGTAGGGCAGTGATGGCTAACCTTTTTGCCATCGCGTGCCAAAAGCAGGGGGAGTGCAGGGTGTGTGTGTGTCACGCGCGTGCATGCCCACACTCATAATTCAATGTGCCCCGCCTCACTGCACATGGCTTCCACTGTTTTTGGCACACGATGGCACGGTCCGCCCGGAAGGCCTGTTTTTTTGCTGTCCCCAGCCTCCTTCCTAGGAGCCTTCCTAGGAGCCTTCCTAGGAGCCTGGGGAGGGCGAAAACAGCCTTCCCCACCCCCCGGAAGCCCTCCGGAGGCCGGAAATGGCCCATTTGCCAAACTTTTGGTAGGCCCGGAAATTGGCGGAGCTGAGCTTGTGTGCCCACTGATATGGCTTTGTGTGCCACTCCTGGCACACGTGCCGTAGGTTCGGCATCACGGGTGTAGGGTTTCCTGCCTAAGCAGGGGGCTGGACTAGAAGACCTCCGAGATCCCATCCAACTCAGTTATTCTATTCTATTCAGAACACCTGAAATGGACTATTAGATCCTTGGCTTCACAGATGCAGACCGAGAAACCAGCTGGAACAGAGAGAAAGACAAGAGTACAACTTCCTAAGACCCCAAAGTCTAAAAAAAACCCACCCGCACAAACCAAACTGCAGTACGACTGCGAACGGTGCAAATGCCTTTGTTAGAAATGCCCCCCAAATTAAAATATCTCCAAGCCCTGCGATCAGATTAGGACTCGATAAAGTTGAAAAACTGTTACACCAGCCTCCCCTAAGAAAGGAGAAGCAAGAAAACCAGGACTTCCTGTTGCCAAATCTTTGTGCAATAATGGCACTCAAGAGGGCTGATTATTTTTTTGACAAGAGCTGACTTAAGAGTCATGTGTCTCAGCGAATATTGGGGGTGGGGAGGTTTGGGGTGGGGGTGGGGGAGAGAAAAAGAAGTGGTCTTTTCTGCAAGGGATGCTAGCACAGCATTCAGCAAGCACAGCTGTGTCCTTCTGCAGAGCTGGCTGTTTGTCTTCCCTCACCCTCCCTTGCCTAGCAACTGGAGAACTGCAGCCGGCACTTTTCAATTCTCACTGCTTTTGGGAGATATTTCCCATACGAAGAAGAGTTGCAGGAGATTTTGCAAAAGGTGTTTTGCGAAAGTCACCCTCCCTACCCGACTCGACATAGTTTGTCTCACAGGCACAGACGTTCAAAAGGAAGTTCACGTTGTGGCCCGCCAGCCGGATCTGGCGGCAGATTTGGACAGTGAAGAGGTTGGGGAGGAACGTGGACCAGTCCTGGAGTCTGGGGATGGCTCTGAAAGTCATCTTTGCTGGCTGAGGAACTCTGGGAGTTGAAGTCCACAAGTCTTAAAAGAGCCAAGTTTGCAGACCCCTGGACTAGAAGACCTCCCAGGTCCCTTCCAACTCTGGGAGTTGAAGTCCACAAGTCTTAAAAGAGCCAAGTTTGCAGACCCCTGGACTAGAAGACCTCCCAGGTCCCTTCCAACTCTGGGAGTTGAAGTCCACAAGTCTTAAAAGAGCCAAGTTTGCAGACCCCTGGACTAGAAGACCTCCCAGGTCCCTTCCAACCCTGGGAGTTGAAGTCCACAAGTCTTAAAAGAGCCAAGTTTGCAGACCCCTGGACTAGAAGACCTCCAAGGTCCCTTCCAACTCTGGGAGTTGAAGTCCACAAGTCTTAAGAGAGCCAAGTTTGCAGACCCCTGGACTAGAAGACCTCCCAGGTCCCTTCCAACTCTGGGAGTTGAAGTCCACAAGTCTTAAGAGAGCCAAGTTTGCAGACCCCTGGACTAGAAGACCTCCAAGGTCCCTTCCAACTCTAGGAGTTGAAGTCCACAAGTCTTAAGAGAGCCAAGTTTGCAGACCCCTGGACTAGAAAACCTCCCAGGTCCCTTCCAACTCTGGGAGTTGAAGTCCACAAGTCTTAAAAGAGCCAAGTTTGCAGACCCCTGGACTAGAAGACCTCCCAGGTCCCTTCCAACTCTGGGAGTTGAAGTCCACAAGTCTTAAAAGAGCCAAGTTTGCAGACCCCTGGACTAGAAGACCTCCAAGGTCCCTTCCAACTCTGGGAGTTGAAGTCCACAAGTCTTAAAAGAGCCAAGTTTGCAGACCCCTGGACTAGCTCTTTTCCACACATGGCAATCAATCAGAGTAGAGCTGGAAGGGACCTTTGGAGGTCTTCTAGGCCAGCCCCCTGCTCAAGCAGGAGACCCCATACTATTCCAGACAAATTGGAAGCCCCGGGGAACTCTTAGCAGAGAAGTTGTGGGATTCCAGAGTGGGGACAGGAGGTCCTTTCGGTAAGACAAACATGTTATTCTGAAACTGCTGGAGCCCGTCCAGGAGGCAGCTAAGAATTGCAAGGTCAGCCAAGAGAAAAACACCAAAGGGCAGGAGGAGAAACAATGGATGGAAACTCATCCAGGAGAGAAGCAACTTGGAATTGAGGAGGGAGGACAATTAGGCAACGGAACAGCTTGCCACCAGATGTTGTGGGTGCTCCATCACTGGAGGTTTTTAAGAAGAGACTGGACAACCATTTGTCTAAGAAAGTATACGATTTCGTGCCTGAGCAAGGGGTTGGGCTAGAAGACCTCCAAGGTCCCTTTCCAACTCTGGTATTGTATTCTAAGAAATATTTAAGTGACAGATCAGCTATGAGTTAAATCTATCAAAGAAGACCCCAAAAAGAATAGCATAAAAAAAAATCTCTAGCAACTTGGCTAATCTATCATCTTTAAAAAAAAAAGCATATGCAGTTGATCCTCCACTGACGACCACAACTGACCCCAAAATTTATGTTGCTAAGTGAGACATTTCTTAAGTGAGTTTTGCCCCATTTTACAATTTTTCTTGCCGCGTTTGTTCAGCGAACCACTGCCGTTGTTAAGTAAGTCACACGGCTGGTAAGTGAATCTGGTTTCCCCCCATCGACGTTGCTTGTCAGGAGGTCGCAAAAGGGGATCATAATATCACATCCTCACGACTGTCATAAATATGAGCCGGTTGCCAAGCATCCAAACGTAAACGGCAGAGCAACGGTCATAAGTATGAATCAGTTGCCGAACCTCCGATGAAACGATTGTGGGGATGCTGCAACGGTCGTTAAGTGTGAAAAATGGTCCCAAGTCACTTTTTTTCAGTGCCGTTGTAACTCCGAATAGGTCACTAAGTGAACTATTGTAACTGTTGTAGTGATCTACAGACACGCTCCCTATAACAAATTCCTCTAAACTATATTTAGAGCAGGGGTCCCCAACTTTTCAGACCTCAGGGACCACTAAATTCATAATTTTAAATCCCACGGACCATCAATGTGACCTGCCTAATGACCAGCTGGGTGGGTGTGGTCCGTTATTCTATTCTATTCTATTCTATTCTATTCTATTCTATTCTATTCTATTCTATTCTATTCTATTCTATTCTAAATAAAACATCTGGTTTGGCTTTTGGCTTAACAGCAACAGCACTTATATACTGTTCTACAGTGCTTTACAGCCCTCTCTAAGCTGTTTACAGAGTCAGCATTTTGCCCCCAACAATCTGGGTCCTCATTTTACCCAACTCGGAAGGGCGGAAGGATGAGTCGACCTTGAGCCTGGTGAGATTCAAACTGTCAAATTGCAGGCAGCCGGCAGGCAGCAGAAGTAGCTTCAGGACTGCATTCTAACCACTGCACCACCAAGGCTCTTAAGGCAGCGGTTCTCAACCTGTGGGTTGGGACCCCGTTGGGGGTCGAATGAAGATTTGCCAGGGGTCACCTAAGACCATCGGAAATATGGGAGTCGAAGAATCGCGCTCCAATGGTTGACTCCACAAGCCAGCTGCAGGCTCTTCAAATCGCTAGCCGGATTCGGCTTCAGGCGCGATGAATTAAAAAAGAGAGAAATCTTTGCTCTGATGTCTCCCTCTCAAGCCAGCTGCAATCACTCCCCATTGCTAGCCTAATCTGGCTTCAGGCGCCATAAACTTAATAGGGGAGGAGTCTCCACTTTAATGCCTCCGTCCTCAAGACAATCACAAGCAGTTCAGATCGCTAGCCAAGACGGCTTCAGGCGCGATAAGTTCAAAACGAAAATAATTTTACGGTTGGGGTCGCCACATCGTGGGGAATTGTATTAAAGGGGTCGCAGCACTATAAAGGTTCAGAACCACTGTCTTAAGGTGACAGGCTGGTTCATACAACCTGCGCAGACACAGGATGGGCTCCTGCCACGGGCAAACTGACCCCCAACTCTTCATCTAATCTGTCGCACAAACCCAGGCATCCGGAAGCCACCCACGTGGAGAAACTGAGGCCAGAAAACGAAAGTCAGAAACAGACTGCAGAGTAGCCAAAAACAACCGCTTGCATGGGGAGGTGTACTGTACAGGTAGTCCTTATAGCAGTTCATTTAGTGACCATTCAAAGTTACAACGGAACTGAAAAAAGTGACTTTTGAAGGATCCCCATGATCAAAATTCAGATGCTTGGCAATTGGTTCATACTTATAACCTTTGCTGTGTGACCTTTTGACAAGCAAAGTCAACGGGGAAACCAGACTCATTTAACAACCGGGTTACTCACTTATCAACGGCAGTGATTCACTTAACAACGGTGGCAAGGTAGGTTGTAAAATGGGGCAAAACACACTTAACAAATGTCTCACTTAACAGCAGAAGTTTCGGGCTCAATTGTTGTCATAAGTCGAGGACTCCCAATGAAGGACGTCTGCAAAGTATGTTTTGGGAACAAAACTAGAGACAAGTTCACATGTTAAGACAAATTTAAGACAGCCTCTACTCTCTGCATGTTCCCTAAATTCTTTACCCAGGCCCCAAGGCATTAAGTAAAGGTAAAGGTTCCCCTGGCACATACATGCTAGTCGTTCCTGACTCTAGGGGGCGTTGCTCATCTCCGTTTCAAAGCCGAAGAGCCAGCGCTGTCCGAAGACGTCTCCGTGATCATGTGGCCAGCATGACTCAACACCAAAGGCGCACGGAACGCTCTTCCCTTCCCACCAAATGCACCTACTGGCATTTTTAACCTGCTTTCGAACTGCTAGGTTGGCAGAAACTGGGACAAGTCACAGGAGCTCACCCCGTTACGCGGCGCTAGGGATTCGAACCGCTGAACTGCCGACCTTTCAATCGACAAGCTCAGCGTCTTAGCCACTGAGCCACTGCTGTCAACACAAAGACAAATTTAAGTCCACTCTCTGCATGTTCCCTAAATTCTTTAGCTGGGCCCGAAGAAGGCATTACCTCCCCCATAAAAAAGAGTGCAACACCCACAGCTTGCGCTCACAAAACTGGGCAAGAAGCAGGACTCCCATCCATTCCAGCCCCATCGAGCCTGCCTCCCCCCTCCTTGCCTAATGTCCTCTGCTGAGGGAGGGGCGCCAATGCTTGGACAACTCAAAACACAATTTTTGTTCAGTGTTTTCCAGTTCGGCTCCAGCTACCAATTGGGGAGGCAGCCAGGCAGCGAGAGACGTTGGAGTGAACCAGGCAGGAAGAATTCTGGGTTGGCTGGGGGAAGTGTGTGTGTGTGAGGGGAGGGGGCTTCAGGCATCACAATAAGCCAGCCCGCTTGCATTTGCTGCTGGTCTCTGTGAATCCAGCCACTGTGGATTGTAAATCATGGTTGGTAGGTCAGTGTAGCGTGGGAACCCAGCCAACTGTAGCTCTCTGAGCAAACACTGCTGGAGTTAAGCAAACATTGGCTTAGCACCAGCCCTGGTTGTTCTCATCCGGCCCACGGGGCAGTCTGGTTTAACAGGACACAATCCACAATGTCACAAGCAGAGGGTGGGAAGAAGCGCTCAAGCCTTGTCTTATCTTATTGTTTCCTGATTGCTTATTTGTAGCCTATGACTATCATTAAGTGTTGTAAGTGTTGTACCTTGATGAAGGTATCTTTTCTTTTATGTACACTGAGAGCAGATGCACCAAGACAAATTCCTTATTTGTCACACTTGGCCAATAAAAAATTCTATTCTATTCTATTCTATTCTATTCTATTCTATTCTATTCTATTCTATTCTAATTTTCTATTCGATCATTAAGTGTTGTACCTTATGATTCTTGATGAAGGTATCTTTTCTTTTATGTACACTAAGAGCATATGCACCAAGACAAATTTCTTGTGTGTCCAATCACACTTGGCCAATACAAAATTCTCTTCTCTTCTCTTCTCTTCTCTTCTCTTCTTTTCTCTCCTCTCCTCTCCTCTTCTCTTCTATGATTCTTGACGAATGTATCTTTTCTTTTATGTACACCGAGAGCCTATGCACCAAGACAAATTCCTTGTGTGTCCAATCACACTTGGCCAATAAAAAATTCTATTCTATTCTATTCTATTCTATTCTATTCTATTCTATTCTATTCTATTCAGCATCTTTAACACAACATCACCTGAGCCCAGACAGAAAGGAGGAAAGTTTTGGGAAAACATAAAACGAAACATAAAACCAGGAATTATCAATTTTGCAGGAAAGAAGAGAAGAAAAAGAGCAACTAAGATGATCAAAAGCCAGGAGACTAAAATATAGGAAGAACAGTTGCAGGAATTGGGTATGACTGGTCTAGAGCAGGGGTCTCCAACCTTGGCCACTTTAAGCCTGGCGGACTTCAACTCCCAGAATCCTCCAGCCAGCAAAGCAAAGCAAATTCTGGGAGTTGAAGTCCGCCAGGCTTAAAATGGCCAAAGTTGGAGACCCCGGCTCTAAAGAAAAGAAGGACTGGGGGAGACATGATAACTGTCTTCCAGTATTTGAGGGGCTGCCCCAAAGTAGAGGGGGAACAACTTGTTGTCCAAAGCACCAGAAGGCAGGACAAGAAACCATGGATGGAAACTAAGTTAGAAGAAGCAGCAACCTGGAATTAAGGAGAAATTTCCTGGCGGTGAGAACAATTAACCAGTGGAACAGCTTGCCACCAGAAGTTGTGGCTGCTCCATCATCGGAGGTTTTTAAGAAGAGACTGGGCAGTCACTTGTCTGAAATCATATGGGGTTTTCCTGCTTGAGCAGGGGGGCTGGACTAGAAGACCCGCCAACTCTATTCTGATTGATTGATTGAAAAGTAGAGATCTGCCATCTGTCAGAAATGGAGTAGGCTCTCCTGCTTGGGCGGGGTGGTGGTGGTTGGACTAGATGACCTCTAAGGTCCCTTCCAACTCTGTTATTCTGTTATTGTTCTGTTATTCAGATGTAAGAAACAGAAGACGGGCATATGCAGTTCTTGAAAAAAACATTTGCATCTCCCAGCAAAAGTCACCTTGAAATACAGGTATCCCTCCCCTTACAAGCACTACTGAGTCCAAACTTTCTGTTGTTAAGTGAGACATTTCTTCTTCTTCTTCTTCTTTTTTGTATATGTTTTATTTGCTATTTTCCTTTAACAACCAACATCTTTTGTGGACAGTGTATTGACTGGGTCAATATATTTTTGACATAGTGCTAACAATAATAATACAATTAAATCTCCATAATCTTTGTCTTCCAACTTCTAACCTTAAATATGCTCATTGTAATTATAATAGATTCTTTTAGATATCGATATATTCTTTTAGGCATCACCGGAGGTTTTTAAGAAGAGACTGGGCAGTCGCCTGTCTTGAAATAGGGCTTCCTGCTTGAGCAGAGGGTTGGACTAGAAGACCTCCAAGGTCCCTTCCAGCTCTATCCTCTTTCAAATCTCATTCTGCTAACAGTGTGATTCTGAGAGCTCCATTTTAGACAACAACGTCGTCTTCTGAGAACGTCAAGAGTGACTTTCATGCGGAAACAAGGGTGTTCCAAGAAAGTTTCTTTACTTGAATGGGGAAGTTTAACTTCCACAAATCTGTATAAAAGGAGGGGGAGAGAGGGGTGGGGGGGTGGGGGTTTCTTTACTTTTATGGCCCTTTCTAGGCAGCTGTCCTTATCAAATAAAAAGTATCTGCTTGCAGCTCTTCAGTCCATCAAGATGACAAAAAAAGGGTGGCTGACTCAACTGCAAACTTGCAAGTTTCTCACCAAATAAAATATCTCCCTTCCTCTACTTTACTGCCTTCTGGTATCAAACGAATTGGGCTCTGAGCGGCTGTCCCAGAAACGCACTTAAATTCTTCCTCTTAAGAGGTCAATAATTACAGGGAAATACCACTACCGGTAGTTCCTCAACTTACGACCACAATGGAGCCCAAAATGTATGTTGCTAAGTGAAACATTTATTAAATGAGTTCTGACCCATTTTACGGCTTTTCCTGGCGCTGTTGTTAAGGGAATCACTGCACTTGTTAAGGGAGTAACACCATCCTCATCCTCCTTTAATGACCCCATTATCCCTTGCGGAGCGGAGTCTGGGCAACTGAATGGAGCTAACAGAGCGTTTACTGGCCGGATGCCTTTCCTGTTGCCAGTGCCGAGTTTTGTTCAGCAGATATACTCTCATTGTGCCCAGAGAGAGAAATATCTGCCTCTACCTAGGATCGAACTCATAGCCTCCTGATTGTGAGGCGAGAGCTCCACCTCTAGGCCTCCGCACCACTCCTTAAGTTGTTAAGTGAATCTGGTTTCCCCCCATTGACTTTGCTTGTCAGAAGGTCGCACAAGGGGATCAGGTGACCTCCCCCCCGGGGCCCTGCGAGCGTCATAAAAATGAACCAGTTGTCAAGCGTCTGAATTTTGATCATGTGACCGTGGGGATGCTGCAATGGCCGTAAGTGTGAAAAACGGTCGAAAGTTCCTTTTTTTCAGTGCCGTTGTCACTTTGAACAGTCACTCAATGAGCTGATTCTCTTAGCGACTGTGGCAAGAAAGGTCGCAAAATGGGGCAACACTCACTTAACAAATGTTTCACTTAGCAACTGAAATGTGAGGCTCCGTTATATGGTCGTAATTTGAGGACTACCTGTATGGTGGGCCCAACTAGGCAAAGGAAACCTCAGGATCGTATTGATTGGAAATGAGTGGAAGTGGCCTTCATCCCACAGTGGACATACAATGGCTGGAATGATGATGAGGTTTGACCAAGGTAAATAATTCCCAATAAACACCATGCTGAAAAGCCACACGGATTATTCATCTCTTTACTCACAACCAGCAGATTAAAAAGTAGATTTACTTTCCTGACGCACAGATGCTTGTTTTGAAGGGGAAAGTTTGAAGGGGCAAAGAAGAGTTGGCCAAGCAACAGGCACAGAGGGGAGCACAGCGGTTCTACCATATCGCAAGACCTAAAATGGACACCCAACATCAAAAAGGTCATCAAAAAAGCTCAACAAAGAATGTTCTTTCTGTGCCAACTCAGGAAGCTCAAACTGCCCAAGGAGCTGCTGATCCAGTTCTACAGAGGAATTATTGAGTCTGTCATCTGCACCTCTGTAACTGTCTGGTTTGGTTCTGCAGCCCAACAAGAAAAACACAGACTTCAGAGGATCATTAGAACTGCAGAAAAAATAATTGCTACCAACCTGCCTTCCACTGAGGACCTGTATACTGCATGAATCAAGAAGAGGGCCGTGAAAATATTTACAGACTCCTCGCATCCTGGACATAAACTGTTTCAACTCCTACCCTCAAAACAACGCTACAGAGCACTGCACACCAGAACAACTAGACACAAGGACAGTTTCTTCCCGAATGCCATCACTCTGCTTAACAACTAATTCCCACAACACTGTCAAATAATTTACTAAGACTGTATTACTATTATTCTTCTCTTCCTTCCTAGTACTTATCTCTTCCCGCTTATGACTATAACCATGTTGCTTGTATCTTTCGATTTGTATTGTTTTTACTTGTTTCCTAGTACGATTTGATAGCTTATTAGTAACCTTGACTATCACTAAGCGTTGTATCTTTTTTATTCTTGATGAATGTATTTTATTCTCCTTATGTACACTGAGAGCATGTACACCAAATTCCTTGTGTGTCCAATCACACTTGGCCAATAAAGAATTCTATTCTATTCTATTCTATTCCATTCCATTCCATTTCATTCCATTCCATTCCATTCCTATTTCTATTCTCATTCCTATTCCGTTCTGTTCTTATTTCTATTCTATTCTATTCTATTCTATTCTATTCTATTCTATTCTATTCTATTCTATTCTATTCTATTCTGTTCCTATTCTGTTCCTTATTCTGTTCTGTTCTGTTCTGTTCTGTTCTGTTCTATTCTGTTCCGTTCCGTTCCGTTCCGTTCCGTTCCGTTCCGTTCCGTTCCGTTCTATTCTATTCTATTCTATTCTATTCTATTCTATTCTATTCTATTCTATTCTATTCTATTCCCTTCCCTTCTGTTTCTTTTCTATTCTATTCTATTCTGTTCTGTTCTGTTCTGTTCCTATTTCGTTCTGCTCCTAATTCTATTCTATTCTATTCTATTCTGTTCCTATTTCGTTCTGCTCCTAATTCTATTCTATTCTATTCTATTCTATTCTATTCTATTCTATTCTATTCTATTCTATTCTATTCTATTCCTATCCCATTCCTATCCCGTTCCGTTCCTATCCTATCCTATCCCTATCCCTATCCCTATCCTATCCTAGGCAGCCCCCCAAGCAACATTGGGCTCTGGGTTAGATTTGAATGCCAGAGCAGATAGGGGCTACCCCAGGCCATCTTCCCCTGCTCTTACTCCCCCTCCCAAAAAAAAACCCTCCCTGCACATAAGCGTGGATCCCTCTCAAGCGTCAGGCAAAACCACAATGACTTTGAGGGTTACGACTGGTGAAATGACGTGGCAGCTGGCTGGGGAAAGATGGCACCATTCCCAGGTTCTTGGAAAGGAAAGGGAGGGGAATGAAAATAAAAAAACACAAAAAACACCAGGAGAGGTTGGAGGTTGATGTTCAGCAGAGGTTGAAAAAGGAAAAGAAAAAAGAGGGAGGGAGGGGAGGAAACACCGTTTTTTAAAGGCCAAATAAAGGCCAGATTGCCCATTAAATTTAGCTCTCCGCATTTAGGAAATCCCCAATGTTTTTTTTTTCCCCCTTCTTCCACAAAAATTTACAACTGGGTGGTGTAATAAAGACAGCAGCATCTCCAACAACAACTGAATCCACAGGGTTTCTTTAGAAGAAAGGTAGTCCTCGACTTACAACAGTTTGCTTAGTGACCGTTTGAAGTTACAACATCACTGGAAAAATGCCATTTGAGACCGTTTTTCACGCTTGTGACCGTTGCAGTAGCCCCCATCACGGTTACGAGATCAAAATTCGGAAGCATGGCCATTGATTCATATTTATGACGATTGCAGTGCCCGGGACCCATTTTGCAATCTGCCCAAGACAAGTGAAGTCAATAGGGAAGCCCGGGTTGCTCGTTTAACAACTGCAGTCAATCACTGAAAAAAAAAAGGGTGACAAGAGAAGTCGTAAAACGGGGCAAGGCTCACTGAGCAAAATTCCTCACTTAGCAACATCGGTTTTGGGCTCCATCGCGGTTGTAAGTTGAGGACTTCCTGTAGCACAAACAGGATCCTGGTTTGGGATCTACAAAGCCCTTTGAAAAGCCAGATGAGGCATAAGGTCAGGAGGGAGGTGGGGAGAAACAATGGAACGGCTTCCCTCCAGGAGTTCTGGGCCCTCCAACATTTTACATTTTTAAGAAGAGACTGGACAGCCACCTGTATGCAATGATATAAGGTCTCCTGCTTCAGCAGGGGGCTAGACTAAAAGACCTCCATCATCATCATCATCACCTCTTTTATTCATTAAATATGAAACTCAGCCAACTGAGCATCACAAATACTACTGACTGGTGCTGATGGTTGATATAATAATAATAATAATAATAATAATAATAATAATAATAATAATAATAATAATAATAATAATAATAATGTTTTAATTTGTATACCGCCCTTCTCCCGAAGGACTCAGGGCGGTGAACAGGCAAGTAAAATACAAAACAGAAATATACATCATAATTAAAACAACCCTTAAAAAACTAATTCAAATATGCCAGAAATTTAAAATAACATTACACCCCATACAAATTACAACAATTTAAAACCCACAATTAAAATTTAAAAATTTAAGAATCAGGCCAGTCCAGCCATATGAAATAAATAGGTTTTGAGTTCGCGGCGAAAGGTCCTAAGGTCAGGTAGTTGTCGAAGCCCGAGGGGAAGCTCGTTCCACAGGGTAGGAGCCCCCACAGAGAAGGCCCTCGACACTGTTTGGCTGACGGCACCCTGAGGAGTCCCTCTCTGTGGGAACGCACTGGACGCTGGGAGATAGAGGCCGGCAGTAGGCGGTCCCGTAAGTGACCCGGTCCTAAGCCATGGAGCGCTTTAAAGGTGGTAACCAATACCTTGAAGCGCACCCGGAAAACAACAGGTAGCCAGTGCAGTCTGTGCAGGATAGGTGTTACGTGGGAGCTCCGAACTGCTCCCTCAATAACCCGCGCAGCCGCATTCTGGATATGGGTTGCTGCCAGCGTCCCAGGTATCAACCAAGTACCTTCTTAAGATGTACGTTGTTCCAAGTAGCTCAGTTTTCTGCAGTTCCGCTGGTGTTATTGCAGGAAGCTGCAATTTGTTTATTTTATTTATTTATTTATTTCTAATTTAATTTCTATACCGCCCTTCTCCCGAAGGACTCAGGACTTACAGCCATATTTAAAAGACAAAATATCAACAACAAGTTTTAAAACAGAATTAAAAACAAATATTTAAAGGCCGAATCAAACTAAAATGGTCGTAGACCGACATTGTTGATGTATCTTATAAAGTTCTTGGACATGGCACCAAGTGCCCCGATGACCATGGGTATCACTGTGACATGTTTCATCCATAGCCGTGTAGTTTCGATGGCTAGAGTCTCCTGGTTGAGTAGAGGGCTGGACTAGTAGACCTCCCAAGGTCCCTTCCAGCCCTATGATTCCACGAAACTTAAAAACCAAACCAGTGCTGAGTGGTGGCCATCAGGTCTGAAGTTTAGACTCAAAAACCACATTATTTCGTTACAGCTAGTTCTCAACTTACAACCATTCTTCTAGGGACTGGTTCACTGAAAAAAGTGCTATGACTTATGACCGTTACAGCATCCCCGTTGCCACAAGATCCAAATTTGGAGGACTGGTAACTGACTTGAATTCATGACAATTGCAGAGTCCCGTGTGTGTGTGTGTGTGTGTGTGTGTGTGTGTGTGTGTGTGTTGACATGATCACCACTTGTAATCTTTCCAACTGGCTTCTGACAAGAAAAGTCAAGAGGGGAGAAGGAAGACTGTCTTAACGACCGCACTTACCAACTTCAACCGATTCACTGAACCACCCTGGCAAAAGAAGGTTTGTAAAAATGAGGCACGGCTCCCTTAACAACCATCTTGCTTAGCGACATAAATTATAGTTCCCAACGGTAAGTCGTACATCGAAGACCACCCAAATTAGGGGGTCGCGTCTGCAGGCGGAGCTGCCATGGTTGACTCGCTACAAAGCAGAGTTTAGCAAAAAGAACTTTTTCCACCCACCCACCCCCGGAGCAGACCAAAGACGGAAGGGGCTTCTGGGAAAAACAAGGGTCACCCCACAGACAACGTTGACCTCTTTCCGATTTCAGATGAACAGAGTTGGAAGGGACCTTGTAGGTCATCTAGCCCAACCCCCTGCACAAGCAGGAGACCCTACGCAAGGGAGGGCTAACCTTTTTCTGGATCGAGGGCCCAAAGCGCATGTGTGTGTGTGTGTGTGTGCAAATGCGTGTGCGAATGAAGTCTCACCCCGTGCATGTGCCCCACCCTGTGCATGTGGCCCCCCCATGCGCCCTTCCCCCACACACATGCGTGCGCGCACACATTCTTCTCCCTGTGCATGCGCAGCCCCCTGCACGCCTCCCACCCCATACATGCGTGGCAGAGACCCAAGGACCATCTGGCTGGTGGGAGGCGGGCGTGCATGCTCAGCAGAGCTGAACTGGGGCAAAGGTTCACATGCCATCAGAGAGGGCACTGCGCATACGTGCCATAGGTTCCCCATCACAGCCCTACACCATTTTTGACAGATGGGCAGTCCATCTCTCCCTCTCTCTCTCTGTCTCTCTCTCTCTTTCCTTTCCCCACTCCAATAAATGCCAGGAAGAGCCCAACCCAGCAATTACATCAAAGGCAGGTTTTATGGCAGCACTAACGAATTACCGGTATGAGCTGTATAGGTATCAACTTTCTGGGACAAAAGGAACAAAGGCCAGTCCTCGGGTCTAGAAACAGAAAAAGCACCAGATGCCCCCTTCCCAATTCCCCCACCCCCAATTGCTTTCTCAAAGGAAGGGCTTGCCCTCCAAGTGTGAAAATGGACATTGCACCAATTAAAGCCCACAAGTTCTCAGAAAGCCGAACTGCAGCCTTGGGCGGCATCAAAAGGCTTGGCCTTCCCAGCCTTCTCCTTCCATCTCGGTCCACCACATCCGAGGGTCCTGTTTCCGTCTCCAAGCTTCCGAGAAACATCTGCCTGATCAATGGCCACCCTGGTTTGGCAGCGGAGAGAGTCGGGGGTGCCAGCCGCGGCTGCCAAGAGGGGAGGCTAGAACGAGGCTTGCATCAACTTAAAGGAACCTTCCAACTAGGCCCCCCCACCCTTCCCTTCCCTTCGCGGCACAAAAACAAGACTGGGCTTTCGAGAGACCCAAGAACGATTTCAACATCCATTGTTTTGCAAGAAAGCTGGGCGGGAAGAGAAAAGCCACAAAGGGCAGTGCCCGAGCGCTTCTGGAAGCTGCCACGCTGCCGCAACAGCCCGGTCGGATCAACAAGGCCAAAAACTCAAAAGGAGCCCTGGGCATTGCTCCCCGATTGCCGTCTGACCTCGCCATCTCTCCCTCACTGCATCTCCTGTTGTGGAACACAAAAGGGGGGGAAAAAAACACAGCGGGTCCCCGGAGCCTCACACAAAGGAAAAAAAACCTGTTGTTTGTCGAGCGGAGGTCTCCCTCAAGTCCCTCGGTTCCTGTGGCAACGACACCTGAGTTAACAAGGCGCCACGGCTGGGTTTCCCATAACACGCCTTGTCTCCGCCATTGTTAACTGTGAAAAAACTGCCCTAAGTCACTTTTTTTAAGGGCTGTTGTAACTTTGAACGGTCACTAAGCGGAACTGGTGTAAATCGAGGACTACCTGTAGCAGAGTTGAAAGGGACGGAGAAATTTTCGGACAGTGAGAGCAATCAACCGAAGGAACAGATTTTTTTTTTTTAATTTGCATTTATATCCCGCCCTTCTCCGAAGACTCAGGGCGGCTTACACTATGTTAAGCAATAGTCTTCATTCTATTTGTATATTTATATACAAAGTCATCTTATTGCCCCCAACAATCTGGGTCCTCATTTTACCTATCTTATAAAGGATGGGAGGCTGAGTCAACCTTGGGCCTGGTGGGACTTGAACCTGCAGTAATTGCAAGCAGCTGCTGTTAATAGCAGACTGCATTAGTCTGTTGAGCCACCAGTTGCCTTCGGAAGTTGTGGAAGCTTCACCACTGGAACTGTCCTCTGTCAGAAATGGTGTAGGGTCTGCTTGGGCGGGGGGGTTGGACTAGATGACCTGCAAGGTCCCTTCCAACTCTATTTAATCTGAATCAGGTCTTCTAGTCCCACCCCCTGTTGAAGCGGGGGACTCTATACCACTCTGGACCAATGGCTGTCCCGTCTCTTCTTGAAAAACCGTCCTTGAAGTACGATTGCAGGAATCGAGTACAGATAACCATCATCACCATTCTAACTATGGTCTATCCATGGCAGGATGAAGTCCTCTTCTGTATATTTCCAACCAATACAGTTCTGGGCTTTCCTTTGCCAACTGGATCCACCATGCTTGCCGACGTCATCAATCCCTCTTGCTTTAGGTCTCTTTCAGGGACGCTTTTGATCCAGTGGGATCCATTCTACGACCGCCTTAGTCCCCCCCCATCCTGCCATCAGTTCCTCTTGCTATGGGACCAACCCACTCCCATTTCAATTCTTTTACTCCCTTGATGGCATCCTACACTTTTGTATGTAATCCACGTGCAGGTCTTCTTATCTTGTCTGGTCTTCCCATGGCTCTTTGCGTCACTCGTAGTTTTTGTGTCGGTTGTGAAGTTAGTGTCCAGGTTTCGCCGGCGTATGTTAGAGCAGGTGACACACGCTGAATGAAAACTTTTCTCTTCTGGCACAGGGTGAGATTGTTCTTCAAAAATTACATCTGGCTTGCCAAATGGGTGTCAACCACATTCAACCTGCTATTCCATTTCCTTTATTATCACCTTCCATGGTGATATAATGTTGGCCGAGGTATATGTAGCGGTTTACGACATCTGGTTCTTTTCCAGGTATAAAAAAAAATGTTACTGTCTCCGGTGAATTTATTAAACATAACTTCGCTCTTTTCCGGGTTTATTTTTAACCCCAATGGTTCTCCTGCGTTGTGAAGTTCATGTACGTGTCTTTGTAGCCGTTCTGGGTCTCGCGTGAAGAGAACAAGGTCATCATCTGAGTAGGTCTAGTTCAGCGGTCACCAACTGGGGGTCCGTGAGAAAATTTTGGTGGTCCCCAGAAAAATTATTTGCATTTTTTATATTGCGCTAAATCAGGAATCCTTAAACTATGGCTCCTGGACTGGATATGTGCAATGAGTGCTTGTGTTGCTGCAGAGAGTCTCCCCCTTCGGGGTCTTTTTGTGGGGGTTGGAGGGGGGCAGAAATTCTGACTTGGGGTCTGCTTCAGCCTCCTGGTGGGGGCTTTGGGTGAAGGCTGGAGGGAAGAGCCGCTGGTGGTGAACAGCCAGAGGGCTTGTTCCAGTGGGACTGCATCATGGCCTGGAACTGGCTGACCATCTCAGCCCACTGAGCCTCCAGGCGCCGGTCGCTGGCCTTGCACTCCTGCAGGTCTTCCCTCTGTTTGGAAAGCCTATGCGCCTAGTCCTCAGTCCTCAGTGAGGTGCTTCTGCTGAGCCACCTTCTCGGTCAGATCCAAATGAGCTCTTTTGCCAACTCTTTTCTCGTGATGGCTGCTTAGCTGCAACAACTGCTTCCTGTTGGGGCCCTAAGGAGCCCGGGGGCGGGGGGGGGAGTTGAGGAGTGGCTGAGAGGGGAGGGGCGAGTAGAGGCCAGCGAGGCACCCCTAGGACGTGAGTGACATCGAATTGGTCATGCCCACCCAGTCACATGACCACCTAGCCACATCCACCCAGCTGGTCATTAAGCAGATCATATTAGTGGTCCACGGGATTTAAAATTATGAATTTAGTGGTCCCTGAGGTCCGAAAAGTTGGGGACCCCTGGTCTAGTTAACTTCCCCCATCAAAACTGAACCTAAATAATCTGACTTTGTTGGAGTCTGGTGTCACTCGCCTACAAATTCCACCCATCTCAGTTCCTGGTCCGTAAAATAGAAAGGAACAATAGACCCCCACCTCATTCTTGTAAGGATTAACACGAGGTCTGCAGGCTACACGTTTCCCCAAAATTGGCATAAAGTTGGTTTTTTTTTAACCGCTCCCCCCCACCCTTGTTTATTGATCTATCAGGAACGTCCAAACACGTTTCAATTCTAAAACGCCGGAATCTGAGATGGCTTGTATCTATCTCCCAGCTCCCATGAGCTTAAAAAAAAAAAAAAAAGTTTTAGGATTAAAAAAAAAAAAGAAGAAAGAAAAAACAAGTTTTAAGATGGGAAAGCTATTTTAAGGCTCGGCAGTTGAGCTGTTTTAAAAATAAACTGCAATTCAACATCCTGACTTTATGGCCAAACGCAACCGTTCCCTAAATGCTAGAATAAATCACAGCTCCATGCTTGATGGAGAAGGATCTCTCCCCCTCCCCCCACCACTTCCCCCCCCAAAAAAAATCATTTCTGTAGAATTTGGAGGGAGGGAGGGAGGAATCCACAAAGGCTGTTCCTTTTCTGTGTCTCTCATTTCACAAAGTTACCCCAAGGCACTGCATTTAAAAAAAAAAAAGAATTGACATAGTATGTGCTTCTGTTCTAAAGAAATAATTCTCCCCACCCCCCAAAAAATGTCCCAGTCTGCTAAAAAAATAAAATATTCAAAATTCCACTTTGACACAGAAGAATTACAAAATTCTTCAATAAAATAGCTTTGCAAAAGTACCCAGGAAAAAAAATGGCTTTCCCAAACACCATCTGCTACACCAGGGGTCTCCAACCTTGGCAGCTTTAAGCCTGGCGGACTTCAAACTCCCAGAATTCCCCAGCCAGCAAAGCTGGCTGGGGGGTTCTGGGAGTTGAAGTCCGCCAGGCTTAAAGTTGCCAAGGTTGGAGACCCCTGTGCTACACCACGGGTGGTCCTCGACTTACGACCACAAGGGAGGCCAAAATGGATTGTGGCTAAGGGAGACGTTTGCGAAGCGAGTTTTGCCCCGTTTTACGACCTTTCTGCCCACGGTTGTTAAGTGAATCACTGCAGCTGTTAAGTTAGCCACCCAGATGTGAAGTGAATCTGGCTTCCCCTCCCCCCACCCAGTTGACTTTGCTGGTCAGAAGGTCGCAAAAGGGGATCACGAGACACACACCCCGGGACAGTGACCCCGTCATAAATGTGAGTCAGTTGCCGGGTGTCTGAATTTTGATCACACGATCATGGGGATGCCGCACGTGTGAAAAACGTCACTTTTTTTCAGTGCCGTTGTAACTTCGAACGGTCAGTAAATGAACGGTTGTAAGTCGAGAACTACCTGTACCCAAAAACTAATCTGATTCAGTTACGGATGTACAGCCCACCTTCTAGTACAGGTAACCCACAACTTTCAACCATTCACTTAGCAACCGTTTAAAAACCTTACGACAACACTGCAAAGTTATAGGACACTCAAAGTATCAAATCTGGCAGAGATGGCAAAAATCTCTGCTTACTTGAAAGACTATACACAAGAAAAATATATTTTAGAATGGAAAACGTGGATTGATTATATTCAAAATAAGTATCAGATAAAAAAATGTCGAATAGCATATGAGTAAATTTAGGAAATATTTTGTATTAGATATATTTCTGAAGGAGAGGGGAATTGAGAGTGTGATTAAGTGTGGAGTGACTAGAGATTATAATTTAGGAATTATTTTGGATTATGATTGTTAGTTTTGATACCCTGCATTTTGTTCTGGGAAGTGGGGGTGGGGGGGGTGGTAAGGGGAGGGAATGGGGGGTTGAGGCTAGAGATGGAGTGATGGTTAATGTACAGGGATTATTGAAGATGTATAAATATAATTAATGTAGGGTCGGGTCTGCCCAGTTACCATTTTAGAACGGTGGGGAGGGAGAAAAGAGAGAGTAGGAGGTAGGAAAGAGGAGAAGAGGAAGGAAGAGGGGTAGAAGAGGGAGAAGGAAGGTGTAGGGTGGAGGGAGGAGAGGATGTAGATAAGAGAAGGAGAGGAAGGTCTGGAAAGTAAAAGAAGGTAGAAGAGGGAAGAGTGTTAAAAAGGGGGGGGGTGACTGGGCAAGCCCGACTAATTGTATATAACTGTACATTGGATGAATTATTTGATATGATTGTAAAAATAAAACTTAAAAAAAAAAACACTGCAAAGTTATTTATGACCGGTCCTCACACTTATGACCATTGCAGCCTCTCCAATTGCCTGATCAAAATGGGAATATTTGACAACTGGCTGAATTTACACCCGTTGCAGGATCCCAGGGTCCCGTGATCTGCCACTTGCAACCTTCTCAGCTCGCTTCCGACCAGCAAAGTCAATGCTTTAAACAACCCTATGATTCGCTTAAAAACTGTGGTTAAAAAAAAAAAAGAAGAAGGTTGCAACCTTAGGCGCAACTCACTTAACAACCGTCTTGCTTACCAACAGAAATTCTGGTCCCACTTGTGGTCATAAAAACTAATCAAGAAGAAGCAACCTGGAATTAAGGCGAAACTTCCCAACAGTGAGGACAAGTAACCAGTGGAACAGCTTTCAATGGAAGTTTTCAAGAAAAGACTGGACAGCCATTTGTCTGAACTGATATAGGGTCTCCTGCGTGAGGGGGGAGGTTGGACAAGAACAGGGGTCAGCAACTGTGGCTCTGGAGCCGCATGCGGCTCTTTCATCCCTCTTCTGCGGCTCCCTGTCACTCAAAATATGCGTCACAACCGCCAATGCACGACATCCACCGGCCCACAATTTATTGAGCTTTTCGAATCCCGGTAGGCCAACCATGGACAAATCCAAGAAAAGAAAAGTTTCAGAAGAAAACAGAACGTTTAATTCAACTACATGTGGCCGGTCAGGAAATAGTCAGGCAGGGAAAGAGTTTTTGTGGCTCCCGGTGTTTTCTTTTCTGTGGGAAATGGGTCCAAATGGCTCTTTGAGTGTTTAAGGTTGCCGACCCCTGGACCTCCAAGGTCCCTTCCAGCTCTATTCTGACGATTATTATAATTTGAGCACTGGCTTTGAAGACAGCGCATGCGATTGCTTCCTTCATTTTCTCTTCACAACAGACTAATAATAATAACAACAACAAGAACAACAACAGAGTTGTAAGGGACCTTGAAGGTCTTCTAGTCCAACCCCCTGCCCAGGCAGGAAACCCTGTACCATTTCAGACAAATGGTTGTCCAACAACTTCTTAAAACTTCTAGCGTTGGAGCATTCAGAATTTCTGGAGGCAAGTTGTTCCACTTATTAATTGTTCTAACTGTCAGGAAATTTCTTAGTCCTAGGTTGCTTCTCTCCTTGATTAGTTTCCATCCATCCATTCTTCTCCTGCCTTCTGGTGCTTTGGAGAATAGCTTGACTCCCTCTTCTTTGGGGCAGCCCCTGAGATATCGGAAAGCTGCTATCATGTCTCCCCTAGTCCTTCTTTTCATTAAACTAGACATACCCAGTTCCTGCACCCGTTCTTCATATGTTTTAGTCTCCAGTCCCCTAATCATCTTTGTTGCTCCGCTCTGCACTCTTTCTAGAGTGCTTATGAGGTCCACTGGGCCAGGAGTAGGGACTTCCAAAAGCTAATACATTCCCTGTATGTATTACTACATTTCGGAAAAGCAACACCACTTTTGCAGGCTAAAACGATCCGCACCGCCTGGAGACCACAAGGCAGCCAGCACAGTGGGCCACCGCATGACGGCTTTCTCTGGAGCACATGATGCGGGGGGGGGGGGAGAAAGGCCTTGAGTTCCCCCCTCCAAATCCGAGTGTGTGCGCGCACATGGGCGCCATGTGCCCAACAGGTGGGGGAGACCCTGCATGGCTTGGTTGCGGGGAAAGCCTCTGAGTTAAAGCTGCACCCACCCACCCCCAATGTTAAAACAGCCGTTGCCTTGCAACCGTGGGAAGGGCCCAGCTAAGCAGCCAAACCAGGTTTATTCAAACCAGGTTCTGTTTTCCCCTGGAGCGAAGGTATTTAAGAATGGCTTCGATTCACCAAAGAGACTCCAGGAAACTCTTCTTTTGAGGCAGTCAAAATGAGGAAGCCGCTCAGGGACATCCTATTATAGCCTAACTACAGGCAACTCCATTGTTTGCGGGAATTGGGGCAACCCTTTCAGAGAAAGGGACATCTGGCAAGGCAAGATCTGAAAACCAGAAGTAGGGGTGGAGTGGGGAGGGGAGGGGATGGGGAGGGGAAGAGGCAGTTGCTTTAAGCATGCAAATGAAATTATAGGGTGTTTTCAGCACCACATGGCGAGGGGAGCAGCTTTCCAAACGGACGGACGGTCTATTTGTGTCTTGGCTGCTACCCAAGAGGAGTTACAAAAGCCACAAAAGACCCTCGTTTTATTTTCATAGGGGGTTGGGGGGTTGGGGGGGGGGTTGGGTTTCGGGCGATCAAGCTGAGGGAGGGGGATATTACGCCCCCCCCCCTCCGTAGGGTTTCGATTTTCGAAATGGCCCTGGCAAAGTTTTCACAAATCCCCGAATAATATCACAGGGCTTGTCGTTCGCCTCTCGCATTTATTTTGACCTTTCGTCCCAAATTAGGATCCTAGGCTTTGGGGTGGGTGTGAGAATAATAACATTTTAAAAAAAAAAAAATCTGGCTCTTAAGTGGAACTAGCAACCAGAATCACATGCTAGGATGAATTCATAAAACTTCCCCGAGAATCTACACATTTTCAGGGCTGAAGAAGAAGAAGAAGAAGAAAAAAGCCACCAAAGGTTGTTTTCTTTTTTTTTTTGGAAACTTGATAGCTATGCCCACTCTCCCTTCCGATAATATATTTCCACCCACCCACCCAAAATGCGCTTGATGGAAAGCCCAGAAACCAAGCACCAAATCCACAGTTGCCTCCACATCCCCCCTCCCCTGAGAAAGTCTACGCCACAATACACAACTCACATCGCACATCGCACAGCCTGGACTGTCTTCCCTTAGATCCTGGGGTCGTTCCCCCCCCCACAAACCTTCCTTATAACAAAGACAACCCCCACTCAAAAAAAGAAGAAGAGGAACTGACCTTCAAGATGTTTTCTTTCTTCCGATCGGTTTTAGATCTGGCCAAAGATTCTATCCGAGACATAATCCAGCCTTGAAGAGGATTTGGATGGGGTCTCCCGCTAGTTTAGGATGGCAGGAGGAGTTTTGGGGCATCCAAAGAACAAAAAACAGCAGCGACGAGCGGATGAATGGAAAAAAAAAACCCGAGAGAAAGAGAGAGAGACAGAAAAGACCTTGCCCTTCCTTTGTACAGCCAACTCACAAGCAGGAAGTTAACTAGCCATGCTCAAAACTAAAACTTGGATTATTCAAACTGCTTTGCTCCTCCTCTCAAAGAGGAGGAGGAGGAGGAGGTGGAGAAACCCCCTCTGTTCTTACACCACCTTGCAAAAAAGTGAGGCAAACAAGGGCTGCCCTGTTCCAGAAGTAGAGCAAATTGCATCAGAAACAAGAGCTTGGAGGGATCCAGTTTCGGGGGTGGGAGGGGGGATCCGGTGGTTTTTCCCCCCAAAATTCCTTCTTCTCACTTGTCGCAAATGATGCTCCTGCTCGGAGGAGCGGCTTCTCCAAGGCAGGAGAAGAGCAATTGAGGAGCAGCACCGCCCGGAGGAAATGCAGAAAATGCAGCAGGGTTCCCAGTTGTCGGCCGGGCTGCTCTTGCAGGATCGAACCCTGAGGATCCCCAGGATGGGGGCAGGGGGGACGACTTCAAAGCAGTTGTGTGATTCGTGGCACCCTGTTGCACAGCCGAGGAAAAAGCTCTTCCCTCAGCTGCCCAGGACAGAGGCACACAATCACACACAGACACACACAGACACTCGCCAAGCTGTCTTAACAGCCAGAGGGAAGCGATCGATCATCATCGCACACGGCACTTTTGTTGTTCACTTCCTCAGAAGCAAGACGCAACATTTTGAGGTCACGGGGCCGTATTTTGTGAAAGCAGCAGATGGGTGACAGTCCCCCGTCCCCCCCACCGTGGGGGTCGGGGTTAAACAAATGAGGCCTGGGTTCAAATCCTCAGCCTGTCCAAGCGGCCAGCTTCTCAAGCTACAAACATTTGAGCTCTTGGGTATTAAAATGATGGAGCCAAAGGAAAAGTTCCTGAAAAACTTGCGATAGCTCACTCGCCGAATACCGGATTCCGAGATACAGCAAACAACTCGACGAGATTAACAAAGGACATTTCTGGCACACGACACCGGCATTTCACACCTGGCGGTCTTCCAAAATTCCAGACAACTGATGGACCCGAGTACAGGTAGTCCTTGACTTACAACAGTTTGCTTAGTGGCCGTTCAAAATTACAAAAAGTTTTTCAGAGTTACGACCTTTGCAGCAACTCCAGGGTCATGTGATCAAAATTCAGAGGTAACATTTATGATGGTCGCAGTGTCCTGGGGGTGTGTGTGTGTCACATGATCCACTTTGGCGACCTTCTGACAAATAAAGGTGATGGGGAAGCCAGATTCACTTAACAACCGTGTTACTAACTTAACAACTGCAGTGATTCACTTAACAACTGTGGCAAGAAAGGTTGTAGAACAAAGCAAAACTTAATATATAATATAATATAACATCAGAGTTGGAAGGGACCTTGGAGGCCTTCTAGTCCAACCCCCTGCCCAGGCAGGAAACCCTACACCATCTCAGTCAGATGGTTATCCAACATTTTCTTTAAAATTTCCAGTCTTGGAGCATTCACAACTTCTGAAGGCAAGTCGTTCCACTGATTAATTGTTCTAACTGACAGGAAATTTCTCCTTAGTTCCAAGTTGCTTCTTTCCTTGATCAGTTTCCACCCATTGCTTCTTGTTCTACCCTCAGGTGCTTTGGAGAACAGCCCGACTCCCTCTTCTTTGTGGCAACCCCTGAGATATTGGAACACAGCTATCACGTTTCCCCTAGTCCTTCTTTTCATTAAACTAGACATACCCAGTTCCTGCAACCGTTCTTCATATGTTTTAGCCTCCAGTCCCTTAATCATCTTTGTTGCTCTTCTCTGCACTCTTTCTAGAGTCTCAACATCTTTTTTACATCGTGGCGACCAAAATGGATGCAATATTCCAAGTGTGGCCTTACCAAGGCATTATAAATATTAAATATTATAAATATTATAATACCAAGGCATTATCACCTGTTTGGAACCCTCACCATATCTCTGACATCAATACAATTGAACGTGTCCAGAAATATTTTACAAGAAGAGTTCTCCATTCCTCTGTAAACAACAAAATACCTTATCCCACTAGACTTGAAATCCTGGGCTTGGAAAACTTGGAACTCAGTCGTCTTCGACAAGACCTAAGTTTAACTCATAGAATCATCTATTGTAATGTCCTTCCTGTCAAAGACTACTTCAGCTTTAATTGCAATAATACAAGAGCAACCAATAGATTTAAACTTAATGTCAACCGCTTTAATCTAGATTGCAGAAAATATGACTTCTGTAACAGAATCATCAGTGCTTGGAATACTTTACCTGACTCTGTGGTCTCTTCCCATAATCCTAAAAGCTTTAACCAAAAACTTGCTGAGATGATCTCATGGCCAACAGCCCAATGTGGATAACTCTCATTTCGGTGTTTCTCAAACTTACCGGTTTGCTGGCTGGGGAAGTCTGGGTGTTGGAAGGAAGTCCTGATGTAATCAATCAATCAATCAATCAGAATATCCTGGGCATAAACTGTTTCAAATCCTACCCTCAAAACGACGCTACAGAGCACTGCACACCAGAACAACTAGACACAAAGACAGTTTTTCCCCCCGAACGCCATCACTCTGCTAAACAAATAATTCCCTCAACACTGTCAAACTATTTACTAAATCTGCACTAATATTAGTCTTCTCATCGTTCCCATTACCCATCTCCTCCCACTTAGGACTGTAACTTTGTTGCTTGTATCCTTATGATTTACATTGATATTGTTTCCTGATTGCTTATTTGTAGCCTATGACTATCATTAAGTGTTAAATTTGTACCCTATGACTATCAAGTGTTGTACATGTTGTGCCTTGATGAAGGTATCTTTTCTTTGATGTACACTGAGAGCATATGCACCAAGGCAAATTCCTTGTGTGTCCAATCACACTTGGACAATAAAAAATTCTATTTTATTCTATTCTAATAGAGCTGGAAGGGACCTTGGAGGCCATTTAACCAAAACAGCACAATATATTCCTACCACCCAGCTTTCCTTCAACTTTTGTCCTGGATAAGCAAACACATCTGCAAACCACGCGGTCCATCGTTTTCATTCTCTCAAAAGGCCACCAATAATCACACGGGGAACATTTTCTGTGGCATTTAAATATAACTAAAATACATGGACGCATCCATGCTACTTTCTTGGAAAGGCGGCGTAAAGAGGTTGCCTTTTCCTGTCTCCTGGAATATCCCCAGTCTAACCTACAGCTGTGGGATTTCCTGGTAGTTTTCCATCCTGAGTTCTCACTAGGTCTGATGTTGACAAGGGTTTCTGGAGATGAAAAGCCTGCCGATATGGGACCAGGGCCTTCAGAACTGAGAAGAGGGATGGGCAGGCATCTTAGGAAACTATAGGCATCACACTGGGAAGGCTCGAGAGCTCAGACACACATCCTTCACAACCATCAAACCGGCAACATGAAGACTTCAAGTAGGTAGTAGTAGACGCAATTCGTTCAAAAACAGACAGACTTTATTAAAACAGCTGAGAATTAACTCATTCTCAGCGTCGTCCAAACTAAATCAAAGCAAGTTCTTCCTACAGAGGAATTATTGAGTCTGTCATTTGCACCTCTATAACTGTCTGGTTCGGTTCTGCAACCCAACAAGACAAACACAGACTTCAGAGGATAATTAGAACTGCAGAAAAAATAATTGCTACCAACCTGCCTTCCATTGAGGGCCTGTATACTGCACGAATCAAGAAGAGGGCCGTGAAAATATTTGCAGATCACTCGCATCCTGGACATAAACTGTTTCAAATCCTACCCTCAAAACGACGCTACAGAGCACTGCACACCAGAACAACTAGACACAAAGACAGTTTTTTCCCCCGAAGGCCATCACTCTGCTAAACAAATAATTCCCTCAACACTGTCAAACTATTTACTAAATCTGCACTACTATTAGTCTTCTCATCGTTCCCATTACCCATCTCCTCCCACTTAGGACTGTAACTTTGTTGCTTGTATCCTTACGATTTATATTGATATTGTTTCCTGATTGCTTATTTGTAGCCTATGACTATCATTAAGTGTTAAATTTGTACCCTATGACTATCAAGTGTTGTACGTGTTGTACCTTGATGAAGGTATCTTTTCTTTGATGTACACTGAGAGCATATGCACCAAGACAAATTCCTTGTGTGTCCAATCACACTTGGCCAATAAAAAAAATCTATTTTATTCTATTCTAATAGAGCTGGAAGGGACCTTGGAGGCCATTTAACCAAAACAGCGCAATATATTCCTACCACCCAGCTTTCCTTCAACTTTTGTCCTGGATAAGCAAACACATCTGCAAACCACGCGGTCCATCATTTTCATTCTCTCAAAAGGCCACCAATAATCACACGGGGAACATTTTCTGTGGCATTTAAATATAACTAAAATACATGGACGCATCCATGCTACTTTCTTGGAAAGGCGGCGTAAAGAGGTTGCCTTTTCCTGTCTCCTGGAATATCCCCAGTCTAACCTACAGCTGTGGGATTTCCTGGTAGTTTTCCATCCTGAGTTCTCACTAGGTCTGATGTTGACAAGGGTTTCTGGAGATGAAAAGCCTGCCGATATGGGACCAGGGCCTTCAGAACTGAGAAGAGGGATGGGCAGGCATCTTAGGAAACTATAGGCATCACACTGCGAAGGCTCGAGAGCTCAGACACACATCCTTCACAACCATCAAACCGGCAACATGAAGACTTCAAGTAGATAGTAGTAGATGCAATCAGTTCAAAAACAGACAGACTTTATTAAAACAGCTGAGAATTAACTCATTCTCAGCGTCGTCCAAACTAAATCAAAGCAAATTCTTCCTAACACAATTCTTCAGCCTTATCACCAACCTTGGTCTAATTAGGCAAACTGCCAAACGGCTTTTCTTGGCAAAAGTTAAAAAAGCAGAAGACTCCAACAAGAAATAAATGCAGCAAGATAAGGAGCAAGGCTATCAACGTTGTTTTCCGGCAAAGAGCCCAAATGCTGTTGCTGGTCTTTTAAGCCTTATGGGAGGAGCCAATCATCTCTTAGCCCTACTCCTGAGTCATCCTCGCTGCTTGAGCTGCTCTTGCCTTCTGGCAGCTCTTCTCATGCGTGCATTAGGAACAGGCTCCTCCTGTTCCTCTGCCTCACTACTGTCAGCCTCTGGAGGCTCCAGAGTCTGCACATCACTCTCGGATGGCCCTGGCCCTACCTCTGCCTCCATCTAGGCCTTCCCCAGCCTCCAGGACTGGCCCATGTTCTTCCTCAGCCTCATCGCTGTCCATCTCCGTTGCCAGCTCCGCAGGCTGCTGACAGACCACAACACTTCTGAACAAAACAGCCTGATCTATCTAAGGGAGACAAACATCTAGACCCATGATGGCGAACCTATGGCACGTGTGCCACAGGTGGCACACAGAGCCCGCTCTGTAGGCATGCCAGCCGTCACCACAGCCCAGCTCCATCGCGCATGTGCGCGTACCTCCCGCTGGCCAGCTGGTCTTTTGGTCCCTGTCGTGCATGCGTGCGAGGGATGCATCCTGTTTTGGGCCTGGAAAGCTCCTGCATCAACCCAGAAGCCAAAATGGGGCACAGGGGGGGACGGAGTTCATGCGCAGGGGACACGCCCACATGCAGAGGGATGGACACGCACATGCATGCGCAGGGGGGTGCTCGCATTGCATTTTGGGGATTTGGGCATGTGCGAGCGTGCGTGCGCTTTGGGCACTCGGCACCAAAAAGGTTAGCTGTTCTGTCTCCATCCTCACTTTGGAGTAACGAGCTGGCCTACAGCCAGTGGGTTCACGGCTCCTATGAGTCCTGGCCGAGAAAACGCAGCTGCCTGCCAAAAGTTCAAAAACAGACAGACTTTATTAAAACAGCTGAGAATTAACTCATTCTCAGCGTCGTCCAAACTAAATCAAAGCAAATTCTTCCTAACACAATTCTTCAGCCTTATCACCAACCTTGGTCTAATTAGGCAAACTGCCAAACGGCTTTTCTTGGCAAAAGTCAAAAAAGCAGAAGACTCCAACAAGAAATAAATGCAGCAAGATAAGGAGCAAGGCTATCAACGTTGTTTTCCGGCAAAGAGCCCAAATGCCGTTGCTGGTCTTTTAAGCCTTATGGGAGGAGCCAATCATCTCTTGGCCCTACTCCTGAATCATCCTCGCTGCTTGAGCTGCTCTTGCCTTCTGGCAGCTCTTCTCATGCGTGCATTAGGAACAGGCTCCTCCTGTTCCTCTGCCTCACTACTGTCAGCCTCTGGAGGCTCCAGAGTCTGCACATCACTCTCGGATGGCCCTGGCCCTACCTCTGCCTCCATCTAGGCCTTCTCCAGCCTCCAGGACTGGCCCATGTTCTTCCTCAGCCTCATCGCTGTCCATCTCCGTTGCCAGCTCCGCAGGCTGCTGACAGACCACAACACTTCTGAACAAAACAGCCTGATCTATCTAAGGGAGACAAACATCTAGACCCATGATGGCGAACCTATGGCACGTGTGCCACAGGTGGCACACAGAGCCCGCTCTGCAGGCATGCCAGCCATCACCACAGCCCAGCTCCATCGCGCATGTGCACGTACCTCCTGCTGGCCAGCTGGTCTTTGGGTCCCTGTCGTGCATGCGTGCGAGGGATGCATCCTGTTTTGGGCCTGGAAAGCTCCTGCATCAACCCGGAAGCCAAAATGGGGCACAGGGGGGGACGGAGTTCATGCCCCGGGGACACGCCCACATGCAGAGGGACAGACACGCACATGCATGCGCAGGGGGGTGCTCGCATTGCATTTTGGGGATTTGGGCATGTACGTGCGTGCGCTTTGGGCACTCGGCACCAAAAAGGCTAGCTGTTCTGTCTCCATCCTCACTTTGGAGTAACGAGCTGGCCTACAGCCAGTGGGTTCACGGCTCCTATGAGTCCTGGCCGAGAAAACGCAGCTGCCTGCCAAAAAGTTCAAACAGATTAAGACTTCAGCTCACTTCGACACGGTTCAGCTAATTTGCTTCCCATAGAAGTGAGAGCAGTCCCAAAGCTCTCCTTATATATTCTGTGGGGTGGGGCTCCTGCCCCACCCTTCCCTTTGATGACGCCGCCTCTCTAATCTTCTGAAGCGCGGGTCGATCCAGGCTTGATTAGTATGATTATCAGCCGCGTCTGTAGGCGGAGCCTGAGGAAGGGAGGAATCAGGAGATGTCGGCCTCATTACTGAGTCCTTCGGGAGAAGGGCGGTATAAAAATCGAATAAAATAAATAAATAAATAAATTACGTTCTCCGACTGGCCTGGTTCTGGCTCCTGGAGCTGGGCCAAAGGAATCGGTGCTCCTGAGGTAAGCCTTACCGGCCCTTCCCCCTCACTCTCGGAGTCACTTTCGGGCATGGGGCCAGGTTCGGGGGCTGGAGCCACAACACTAGCCATCACTGAGCTAGACTCAAAGGCTGGTTATCCCAGACATATCTGGACATATCTAGTTCTTGCAATCTTTCATCGTACAGTTTAGCCTGCAATCTAGCACAGGCACAAACCCTTGAAAAATAAGCTTTTGCTCTCTGAGCTGTTTCTACGAGTGAGAAGATTTTTAAAAGACCAAGACATCACAGTTTTCACCCTTAAAAATCCCTTCTGATTTAAAAAAAAAAGACTTTTTCTTTGGAAGGCTGGGAGGTGGAATAATGGTGCCGAACTTCATTGCCCATCCAAGTCAGCGTCACCTGAGCTCCTGGAGCTAGACTGGCCGGGGAATTTTGGGAGTGGAAGTCCAGACTAAGTTGCTACGGTTGAGAAACACTGCTGTAGACTATTCCAGGTGAGACCTGGCTAAAGCGGAATAGATCATTCCTTCACAAGTTCTGGATTTTGCAAGGCTATCAAATGTACCCCATTTGGGTAGATGCACCATACTGCTGGCTGCTGTTTGATTTATGGATCACAAGGATTTCACATGTATTTCCGCCAAGCCAGCTCACTCTCATCCTATAAGGATTAACGGAGTTGGAAGGGACCTTGTAGGTCATCTAGTCCAACCCCCCACCCTACCCAAGCAGGAGACCCTACACCATTTCTGAGAGATGGCAGCCCAGTCTCTTCTGGAAAGCTTGCAGGGATGAAGCTCCCACAATTTCTGAATAACAGAATAATAGACTTGGAAGGGACCTTAGAGGTCAGCTAGTCCAACCCACCCACCCACCCCCGCCCAAGCAGGACACCCTACATCATTTCTGACAGATGGCAGTCCAGTCTCTTCTTGAAAGCCTCCAGGGATGAAGCTCCAACAAGAAATAAATGCAGCAAGATAAGGAGCAAGGCTATCAACGTTGTTTTCCGCAAAGAGCCCAAATGCCGTTGCTGGTCTTTTAAGCCTTATGGGAGGAGCCAATCATCTCTTGGCCCTACTCCTGAATCATCCTCGCTGCTTGAGCTGCTCTTGCCTTCTGGCAGCTCTTCTCATGCGTGCATTAGGAACAGGCTCCTCCTGTTCCTCTGCCTCACTACTGTCAGCCTCTGGAGGCTCCAGGGTCTGCACATCACTCTCGGATGGCCCTGGCCCTACCTCTGCCTCCATCTAGGCCTTCCCCAGCCTCCAGGACTGGCCCATGTTCTTCCTCAGCCTCATCGCTGTCCATCTCCGTTGCCAGCTCCGCAGGCTGCTGACAGACCACAACACTTCTGAACAAAACAGCCTGATCTATCTAAGGGAGACAAACATCTAGACCCATGATGGCGAACCTATGGCACGTGTGCCACAGGTGGCACACAGAGCCCGCTCTGCAGGCATGCCAGCCATCACCACAGCCCAGCTCCATCGCGCATGTGCACGTACCTCCTGCTGGCCAGCTGGTCTTTGGGTCCCTGTCGTGCATGCGTGCGAGGATGCATCCTGTTTTGGGCCTGGAAAGCTCCTGCATCAACCCAGAAGCCAAAATGGGGCACAGGGGGGGACGGAGTTCATGCCCCGGGGACACGCCCACATGCAGAGGGACAGACACGCACATGCATGCGCAGGGGGGTGCTCGCATTGCATTTTGGGGATTTGGGCATGTACGTGCGTGCGCTTTGGGCACTCGGCACCAAAAAGGCTAGCTGTTCTGTCTCCATCCTCACTTTGGAGTAACGAGCTGGCCTACAGCCAGTGGGTTCACGGCTCCTATGAGTCCTGGCGACGCAGCTGCCTGCCAAAAGTTCAAACAGATTAAGACTTCAGCTCACTTCGACACGGTTCAGCTAATTTGCTTCCCATAGAAGTGAGAGCAGTCCCAAAGCTCTCCTTATATATTCTGTGGTGGGGCTCCTGCCCCACCCTTCCTGATGACGCCGCCTCTCTAATCTTCTGAGCTGGTCGATCCAGGCTTGATTAGTATGATTATCAGCCGCGTCTGTAGGCGGAGCCTGAGGAAGGGAGGAATCAGGAGATGTCGGCCTCATTACTGAGTCCTTCGGGAGAAGGGCGGTATAAAAATCGAATAAAATAAATAAATAAATAAATTACGTTCTCCGACTGGCCTGGTTCTGGCTCCTGGAGCTGGGCCAAAGGAATCGGTGCTCCTGAGGTAAGCCTTACCGGCCCTTCCCCCTCACTCTCGGAGTCACTTTCGGGCATGGGGCCAGGTTCGGGGGCTGGAGCCACAACACTAGCCATCATTGATCTAGACTCAAAGGCTGGTTATCCCAGACATATCTGAACATATCTAGTTCTTGCAATCTTTCATCGTACAGTTTAGCCTGCAATCTAGCACAGGCACAAACCCTTGAAAAATAAGCTTTTGCTCTCTGAGCTGTCTTTATGAGTGAGAAGATTTTTAAAAGACCAAGACGTCGCTGTTTTCACCCTTTAAAATCCCTTCTTTTTCTCTGGAAGGCTGGGAGGTGGAATAATGGTGCCGAACTTCATTGCCCACCCAAGTCAGCGTCACCTGAGCTCCTGGAGCTAGGCTGGCCGGGGAATTCTGGGAGTGGAAGTCCAGACTAAGTTGCTACGGTTGAGAAACGCTGCTGTAGACTATTCCAGGTGAGGCCTGGCTAAAGCGGAATAGATCATTCCTTCACAAGTTCTGGATTTTGCATGGCTATCAAATGTACCCCATTTGGGTAGATGCACCGTACTGCTGGCTGCTGCTTGATTTATGGATCAAAAGATTTCACATGTATTTCTGCCAAGCCAGCTGACTCTCATCCTATAAGGATTAACGGAGTTGGAAGGGACCTTGTAGGTCATCTAGTCCAACCCCCCCACCCTACCCAAGCAGGAGACCCTACACCATTTCTGAGAGATGGCAGCCCAGTCTCTTCTGGAAAGCTTGCAGGGATGAGGCTCCCACAATTTCTGAATAACAGAATAATAGATTTGGAAGGGACCTTAGAGGTCAGCTAGTCCAACCCACCCACCCACCCCCGCCCAAGCAGGACACCCTACATCATTTCTGACAGATGGCAGTCCAGTCTCTTCTTGAAAGCCTCCAGGGATGAAGCTCCCACAACTTCCGAAGGCAACTTCTGTTCCATGACAGTTCTCACTGTCAGAAAATTCCTCCTTATTTCTAAGTTGAATCTCTCCTTGATCAGTTTCCACCCATTGCTTCTTGTCCTGCCCTCGGGTGCTTTGGAGAATAGCTTGACTCCCTCTTCTTTGGGGCAGCCCCTCAAATATTGGAAGATGCTATTATGTCTCCCCTGGTCCTTCTCTTCCCTAGACTAGCCTTGTTCCTTCCATTCTTTTTCTCTCTCTCTCTCAAGGAAAGGACTTGACATTCTCCCTGTTAGTTTTTATCCAGCCCTCTTCCAAAGTATCACCTGCCAAACAGTTCCTCACCATTCTCTATCTGGGGTATTAAGCAACGTGACTTACTGGGGGTGAGGGCATAGGGCAACTTCCCTCCAAGCTAATGGGTAACTTTTTCGGGAATACTTATGTGAATCCCTTCAGTCTCCGTATCCAATCCCCTGGTCGCCCTCACTATCTTCCCCTATGACTCATTTACAGGTGTCTTGCTTGGAAAGACTTGCAGAAATGCCAATATTCTAACAAACCTGGACACTGTACAAACTTGGTCTTAAAAATTGTACTAACTGTCTTTACTTTGGCTGTAAACCGCCCTGAGTCCTTTGGGAGAAGGGCGGTATAGAAATTGAAACAATAAATAAATAAATAATAAATAAATGCAGAACAATTACTTCCCACGATTTGGAAAAAGCATCTGTTTACTAGGTTTAGGGACAGGGAGAGAATGACAGTTAGGTATGTGTGTGTGTGTGTGTGTGTGTAGGTATATTTATTCTTGTGAACATGCAGTTCCTCTGGGAGACATAATTTAATTATTTCTGTGTGCGCAGACCTCATCCTTTGATATGTGGATTAGGTCTTGGTAACTTATTTGGGTGTTTGAGGAAGTTTGCTAATTTTAGTTGATTCACTCAGTTGCAACTTGACCGTCAATTATCTAGTGGAGACACGGATTCTCAGGCCAGGGTGGATTCTGTCAATATTTTAAAGAAAGGCGGAAACAGTATAAAGAATAAAATGCATTTGGTTCCAAAACTTCTCCCAATGGCTCGGGACTTGCTAAAAAAAGGCCCAAGCTTCGTGTCATTTTTTTCCAACTAAAATTGGCAAGAAGGGCATTGGGGGGGCGGGAGGGGGGGCGGGATCATCGAACGCTCCCTTCTCCTCCCTTTCCTTTCCCACTCTGGGGATTTGGCCGTTCCCTCCTGCCAAACAAACAATAAAACCATTGCCTCCATCAAGTAGAATTTAAGGAGGGGGAGGGTGGTAGCAGCCGGAGGGGAGAGAGACGCTATATTTAACTCAGGGAACATTAGAGAGGCGAACACCCACAATCATTCTGTTCAGTTGCATTCAAGAGACCACAAAGGCAGCCCCCCCACCCCCAGCTAGCAAGACCAATCCAGCTTCTCAAAGATAACGAGGAACTGTCCATCGGGAGATCCAGCAACTGGCCAGGGTTCTCCTGGACCGGGAGCATCAAGCCTAACAGGAGTTCTCCAGAGCATCTGTAAAGGGCTTATTTACTATCTGTTAAGGCCAAGGGAGACCTAGGAGCACTTAAGCTCATTTGGCTGCAAGACTAACTTCAATACAGCCTCTAAATCTTGGATGGGAAGGAAGGAAGGAAGGAAGGAAGGAAGGAAGGAAGGAAGGAAGGAAGGAAGGAAGGAAGGAAGGAAGGAAGGAAGGAAGGAAGGAAGGAAGGATTTGTCTGAAGTGGTATAGGGTTTCCTGCCTAAGCAGGGGGTTGGACTAGAAGACCTCTAAGGTCCCTTCCAACTCTGTTATTTTAAATTCTAAAGGAAGGAAGGAAGGAAGAAAGGAAGGAAGGAAGGAAGGAAGGAAGGATTTGTCTGAAGTGGTATAGGGTTTCCTGCCTAAGCAGGGGGTTGGACTAGAAGACCTCTAAGGTCCCTTCCAACTCTGTTATTCTTAATTCTAAAGGAAGGAAGGAAGGAAGGAAGGAAGGAAGGAAGGAAGGAAGGAAGGAAGGAAGGAAGGAAGGAAGGAAGGATTTGTCTGAAGTGGTATGGGGTTTCCTGCCTAAGCAGGGGGTTGGACTAGAAGACCTCTAAGGTCCCTTCCAACTCTGTTATTCTTAATTCTAAAGGAAGGAAGGAAGGAAGGAAGGAAGGAAGGAAGGAAGGAAGGAAGGAAGGAAGGAAGGAAGGAAGGATGGATTTGTCTGAAGTGGTATAGGGTTTCCTGTCTAAGTAGGGGGTTGGACTAGAAGACCTCTAAGGTCCCTTCCAACTCTGTTATTCTAAATTCTAAAGGAAGGAAGGAAGGAAGGAAGGAAGGAAGGAAGGAAGGAAGGAAGGATTTGTCTGAAGTGGTATAGGGTTTCCTGCCTAAGCAGGGGGTTGGACTAGAAGACCTCTAAGGTCCCTTCTAACTCTGTTATTCTTAATTCTAAAGGAAGGAAGGAAGGAAGGAAGGAAGGAAGGAAGGAAGGAAGGAAGGAAGGAAGGAAGGAAGGAAGGAAGGAAGGAAGGAAGGAAGGGAAATAGCAATAGCACTTAAATACAGCTTCACAGTGCCTTTACAGCCGTCTCTAAGCAATTTACAGAATTGGCCTCTTGCCCCCAACAATCCGGGTCCTCATTTTACCCACCTTGGAAGGATGGAAGACTTGAGGCAGTCAAGATCAAACTCCTGACTGTGGGGAGAGAAGGGGAGAGAAAGAAAGAAAGGAAGGAAGGAAGGAAGGAAGGAAGGAAGGAAGGAAGGAAGGAAGGAAGGAAGGAAGGAAGGAAGGAAGGAAGGAAAAAAGATAGCAATAGCACTTAGACTTATATACTGCTTCACAGTGCCTTTTCAGCCCTCTCTAAGCGGTTTACAGAATCAGCCTCTTGCCCCCCAACGATCTGGGTCCTCATTTTACCAACCTGGGAAGGACGGAAGGCTGAGTCAACCTCAGTGAGGATCAAACTGCTGAATGTGTGTCCTTTAGAACAACCAACATTTTTGGAAACTACAATTCTAATTTTAAAGGACTCTTCTCCATTTTATTCATTGCAAATGCCCTAAGCCGAAGTAATAGATTTTCTAATGGGCTGGGCACGTTGGGTATAACTCATTGGTCAAAGCTCAGCTACTAGAAGGTCTTTGTCTCCATGCTTCCCTGCCTATTGAGTGAAGAACCAGGAGAGACATGAGAGCAGCCTTCTAATATCTGAGGGGCTGCCCCAGAGAGGAGGAAGGGGGTCAAGCTATTTTCCAAAGCACCCGAAGGCCAGACAAGGAAGAATGGATGGAAACTGACCAAGGAGAGATTCAACCTGGAAATAAGGAGGAATTTTCTGACAGTGAGAACTATCAACCCAGGGAACAAAAGTTGCCTTCAAAAGTTGTGGAGGCCCTGGAGGCTTTCAAGAAGAGACTGGACTGCCATCTATCAGAAATGGTGTAGGGTCTCCTGCTTGGGCGGGGGGCGGGGGTTGGACTAGATGACCTACAAGGTCCCTCCCGACACTGTTATTCTATCCCCTAATCATTTAGCTCTTCCCTTCACTTTCCTATCCCTTCCCATCAGCCAAAATACAGAGGGTGGTGCCACTTCTCCAATTTTCCTTTAAAATTAGAATTTGCTTCCTGCTTAAGTGGCAGCCAGCCAAGCAAGCTATCATCCTGAATTTAAGCAGCCCCTGCTGTCTCCCATCAAGTACATCCCAGCCTCAAAAGATGCTCATCTGCTGTGTCACCAGGCCTTTCTCTGCCACAGAGGCTCCCTGGCCCCCTCCCCTCTTTCAGGAACCATAAATGCACATCTGCGGGAAGGGGTCATAATGTAATCTAAGATCTAAGAAGCAAGAAGAGGACGGAAGACCCTTTAATCGGAGTCTTACGACTCGCTTTTAAGATCTATTTTCAATACCAGCCAGCAGTTGCTAAAATCCCGTGACATGATCCCAAAAGAGAGAGCGCCCCTGGCCCTCCACGTGCTAGCAGCTCTGTTCCCACACTGGAACAGCTGTGCCTGCGGAGGCCAAAAAAGCGAAAAGGAGGCTCGTTGAGTGAGGGAACACCTGCAAATCCGAAGCTATCAGCAAAAGTATTGTATTTTTATTATTTTGATAAGCCCGGTACTCTTCAGATTGACACCGATTAACAGAGTTGGAAGGGACCTTATAGGTCATGTAGTCCAACCCCACCCCACCCCACCCCAGTAAGCAGGAGACCCTACACCATTTCTGACAAATGACAGTCCAATCTTTTCTTGAAAGTCTCAAGTGATGAAGCTCCCACAACTTCCGAAGGCAACTTCTGTTCCATGGGTTAATTGTTCTCACTGTCAGAAAGTTCCTCTTTATTTCCAGGTTGAATCTCTGCTTGATCAGTTTCCATCCATTATTCCTTATCTGGCCTTCAGGGGCTTTGGAAAATAGCTTGACCCCCTTCCTCCTCTCTGTGGCAGCCCCTCAAATATTGGAAGATGCTCTCCTGTCTCCCCTGGTCCTTCTCTTCAGTAGACTAGCCAGGCCCAGTTCCTGCAACCGTTCATTGTATGTTTTAGCCTCCAGTCCCCTCATCATCCTGGTTGTTCTTCTCTGCACTCTTTCTAGAGCAGTGGTTCTCAACCTTTATAGTGCTGCGACCCCTTTAATACAATTCCCCACGATGTGGCGACCCCAACCGTAAAATTATTTTCGTTTTGAACTTATCGCGCCTGAAGCCGTATTGGCTAGCGATCTGAACTGCTTGCGATTGCCTTGAGGACGGAGGCATTAAAGCGGAGACTCCTCCCCTATTAAGTTTATGGCGCCTGAAGCCAGATGAGGCTAGCGATTGGGAGTGATTGCAGCTGGCTTGAGAGGGAGACATCAGAGCAAAGATTTCTCTCTTTTTTAATTCATCGCGCCTGAAGCCGAATTCGGCTAGCGATTTGAAGAGCCTGCAGCTGGCTTGTGGAGTCAACCATTGGAGCGCAATTCTTCGACTCACAAGTATACTTCCCATATTTCCGATGGTCTTAGGCGACCCCTGGCAAATCGTCATTCGACCCCCAACGGGGTCCCGACCCACAGGTTGAGAACCGCTGTTCTAGAGTCTCCACATCTTTTTTATAGTGTGGTGACCAAAACTGGATGCAGGACTCTAGGCGTGGCCTTACTAAGGCTTTATAGAGTGGTATTAGGACCTCCCTTGATTTTGATTGTATCCCTCTGGTAATGTAATTTAGGATTGCGTTGGCTTTTTTAGCTGCCGCTGCGCACTGCTGGCTCATATTTAGCTGGTTGTCCACTAAGACTCCAAGATCCCTCTCACAGTCACTGCTCTTAAGCCTGGTTTCCCCCAGTTTATATGTGTGCTTTTGGGTTTTCTTACCTAAATGTAGGACTTTTCTTTTCTCTACACTGAACTTCATTTTGTTAGATAGGGCCCAGTGTTCAAGTCTGTCAAGATCCATCTGGATCTTGAGCCTATCTTCTAGAATGTTAGCTATTCCTGCCAGCTTAGTACCCGTCTGCAAATTTGATGAGTTCCTCTTCTATTCCCTCATCTAAGTCATTTATGAAGATATTGAAGAATACTGGGCCTAAGACGGAACTTTGTGGCACCCCTACTTCTCTCCATGTAGACTTAGACCCATTAAGGACTACTCATTGAGTACGGTTTGTCAGCCAATTGCAAATCCATCTGGTGGTGAAACTATCTATCCCACCTTTTTCTAGCTTAGGAAGAAATAGGTTCAATATCTTCCTAAATAATTTAGATGAGGGAATAGAAGGGGAACAACAAAGATGATTAGGGGACTGGAGGCTAAAACATATGAAGAACGGTTGCAGGAATTGGGCCTGGCTAGTCTAGTGAAGAAAAGGAGTGGGGGAGACAGGATAGCTGTATTCCAGTATCTCAGGGGCTGCTACAAAGAAGAGGGAGTCAAGCTATTCTCCAAAGCACCTGAAGTCAGGAGAAGCAGCAATGGTGGAAACTAATCAAGGAGAGAAGCAACCTGGAACTAAGGAGAAATTTCCTGACAATTAGAATAATAAATCAGTGGAACAACTTGCTCCCAGAAGTTGTGAATGCTCCAACATGGAAGTTTTTAAGAAGAGATTGGATAACCATTTGTCTAAAGTGGTGTAGGGCTTTCTGCCCTTAGCAGGGGGTTGGACTAGAAGACCTCCAAGATCCCTTCAATTATTCTATTCTATTCTATTCTATTCTATTCTATTCTATTCTATTCTATTCTATTCTATTCTATTCTATTCTATTCATCAAATTTACAAATGACACTAAGCTGGCAAGAATAGCCATCCACTCTGAAGACAAGCTCGGGATTCAAACAGATCTTGACCAGACTTTGAACGATCGGCCCTATCCAACAAAATAAAATTTAATCTGGAGAAAAGCAAGGTTTTACACCTGGGCAAGAAAAACTAAAGGTACAATTACAAAAGTAGGCAAAGCCTGGCTCAAAAACTGTGAAAGGGACCTTGCTTGGAGTCCTAGTGGATGATGACTTAAATATGAGCCAGCCGTGTGTAGCCGCTGCCGAAAAAGCGAATACAATCCTTGGTTGTATAAACAGAGGCACAGAATCAAAATCTTGTGGGTATGAGTACCACTTTATAAAGCCTTAGTCAGACCACACTTATATATATATATACACAAATCAATAAATTATAAATATATAATTTGCCATCTTTAACCCTTTGGAAAGCTCAAAGCTGGGCTAGGACAGGGGTCTGAAAACTTGGCTCTTTGGCTCTTTTAAGACTTGTGGACTTCAACTCTCTCTGGGAGTTGAAGTCCACAAGTCTTAAAAGAGCCAAATTTGCAGACCCCTGGACTAGAAGACCTCCCAGGTCCCTTCCAACTCTGGGAGCTGAAGTCCACAAGTCTTAAAAGAGCCAAGTTTGCAGACCCCTGGACTAGAAGACCTCCCAGGTCCCTTCCAACTCTGGGAGCTGAAGTCCACAAGTCTTAAAAGAGCCAAGTTTGCAGACCCCTGGACTAGAAGACCTCCCAGGTCCCCTCCAACTCTGGGAGTTGAAGTCCACAAGTCTTAAAAGAGCCAAGTTTGCAGACCCCTGGACTAGAAGACCTCCCAGGTCCCTTCCAACTCTGGGAGTTGAAGTCCACAAGTCTTAAAAGAGCCAAGTTTGCAGACCCCTGGACTAGAAGACCTCCCAGGTCCCTTCCAACTCTGGGAGTTGAAGTCCACAAGTCTTAAAAGAGCCAAGTTTGCAGACCCCTGGACTAGAAGACCTCCCAGGTCCCCTCCAACTCTGGGAGCTGAAGTCCACAAGTCTTAAAAGAGCCAAATTTGCAGACCCCTGGACTAGAAGACCTCCCAGGTCCCTTCCAACTCTGGGAGCTGAAGTCCACAAGTCTTAAAAGAGCCAAGTTTGCAGACCCCTGGACTAGAAGACCTCCCAGGTCCCCTCCAACTCTGGGAGTTGAAGTCCACAAGTCTTAAAAGAGCCAAGTTTGCAGACCCCTGGACTAGAAGACCTCCCAGGTCCCCTCCAACTCTGGGAGTTGAAGTCCACAAGTCTTAAAAGAGCCAAGTTTGCAGACCCCTGGACTAGAAGACCTCCCAGGTCCCCTCCAACTCTGGGAGCTGAAGTCCACAAGTCTTAAAAGAGCCTAATTTGCAGACCCCTGGATTAGAAGACCTCCAGGTCCTTCCAACTCTGGGAGTTGAAGTCCACAAGTCTTAAAAGAGCCAAATTTGCAGACCCCTGGACTAGAAGACCTCCCAGGTCCCTCCAACTGGGAGTTGAAGTCCACAAGTCTTAAAAGAGCCAAGTTTGCAGACCCCTGGACTAGAAGACCTCCCAGGTCCCCTCCAACTCTGGGAGTTGAAGTCCACAAGTCTTAAAAGAGCCAAGTTTGCAGACCCCTGGACTAGAAGACCTCCCAGGTCCCTTCCAACTCTGGGAGTTGAAGTCCACAAGTCTTAAAAGAGCCAAGTTTGCAGACCCCTGGACTAGAAGACCTCCAAGGTCCCTTCCAACTCTGGGAGTTGAAGTCCACAAGTCTTAAAAGAGCCAAGTTTGCAGACCCCTGGATTAGAAGACCTCCAAGGTCCCTTCCAACTCTGGGAGTTGAAGTCCACAAGTCTTAAAAGAGCCAAGTTTGCAGACCCCTGGATTAGAAGACCTCCCAGGTCCCTTTCAACTCTGGGAGTTGAAGTCCACAAGTCTTAAAAGAGCCACGTTTGCAGACCCCTGGACTAGAAGACCTCCAAGGTCCCTTCCAACTCTGGGAGTTGAAATCCACAAGTCTTAAAAGAGCCAAGTTTGCAGACGCCTGGGCTAGGACATTTCTCTTCTGGGATGGGCCTTGCTTGGTCTCCCCCCCACCCCTGGCTGCACGTCCAGCTGTGATTCCTGATGCTGTCAAGGCAGAGTCCCTTCCCTTGAGCCCACAAAACAGGTGCAGAAGCATTCGCAACTGGGAAAACAATCCCCCCCCCACATGGCTGCAGCATTAGTGATGGGAAAATGATTCTTTTCCCCCCCTTTCCTTCCACAGCATGAATCCATATTCTTCTGCCAGATATGTTCCTGAAGCTACGGCCAATTTGCCTCTGTAGTGCTGGGTTACATCTACTCCACAGAGTTTGATTTTTTTTATTATTTTTTTGGCAGCGTCTCAACATGAAGTTTTCAAGAGAAAAGAGACTGGTAACCTCAAGGATTACCAAGCCAACAAGGGAGCTAAGGTCCCAATCGTTCTGGCAAAATATTGACAGAAGCGGAGCAAAATTTATAGACATTCATCTCGTATCACATCCTAAGCAGGGGTGGGGGCCGCTGGGGGTTCGGGAGAACCTCTAGCTAAGATTCTGTGCAGTTCGGAGAACCCCCAAATCCCACTCCTGGCTGGCCCCGCCCATCCCACCCCTCCCCTCCCCGGAGTCCCCACGTGGCCCGGTTTGGATGCAGGTAAGTGCAGGGCGCGGGCGGAGGCTCGGGGAGGGCAAAAAACGGGCCTACCGGAAGTTTGGGAAGAGGGCCTCCGGAGCCTGGGGAGGCTGTTTTCACCCTCCCGGAAGCTCAAAGAAAGCCTCTGGAGTCCGGGAAGGGAAAAAACGCCCCACCCCCACTGGGGTGCAGGAGGCTGACTAGGCCACGCCCACCATGGTCACACCCATCCAGTAACCGGGCAGAGAACCCCTTGCTAAAATTTTTGAAGCCCACCCCTGAGAGCGTATGCACCAAGACGAATTCCTTGTGTGTCCAATCACACTTGGCCAATAAAAAATTATATTCTATTCCGATCCTAAGCTATGGAGCCCCACTTGTCGCCCACTTGCGTGGAACCATACCTTCTCCCAACCCCGCTTTGCAAAGCCGGAAAGATTGGGGAAGTTTGTGTTAAAGCAGGGGTCTCCAACCTTGTCAACTTTAAGACTTGTGGACTTCAACTCCCAGAGTTCTTCAGCCAGCTTTGCTTTTTCAACTTTTTCAACTCTGGGAGTTGAAGTCCACAAGTCTTCAAGTTGACAAGGTTGGAGACCCCTGTGTTAAAGGACCGAGGGATAGCATTCCTTGGATATATTTAAATGAGATGAGCTCTGGGTGCTTTCCAACTCTGTGATGCGGTTGTGATTGGCGTGACACACAATTTTTTTTTCAAAGGAACCTTCACAAGGATGTGCAGCCAGCAGAGGAGTCATACTGGTTCAGGGCAAGAGCTGTCCGCTTTGGCAGACAGAAACTGTACGTTTGTCGACTTAGTCATAAGTAGAGCGTTTCTGAGATATCTGATTGTGAATGTATTAACAGTGGCTAGAATTGTGTTGGCTAGAAACTGGAAAAATGAGGAAATACCAAAGCAAGATGAAATTATCAAGAAAATAATGGAATGTGCAGAAATGAGTAAATTGACATTTGAAATTAGAGAACAGGAAGATAAACAATACTATAAGATATAGGATTTATTTTATAAGGGGCTAGATAAAAAAATAGGTTGAAGTTTGACAGAGGTATTTATAATGTAAGAATTGTTGAAATAAAGAAAGTATAATGTAATACCATTGGTTTGAATTAAGAAAAGGAAATGAACGATATAAATATAATTAATGTAAAATCTAGTACATTTTATATGAGGCAAGGGAAGAAACAATTCAGGGTTAAACGAAAGATTGATTAAAATATTCGGATGTATATTAGATGGATAAAATGTAAAATACGATAAATTACGTTTTATGAATATGGTGAAATTGCCCAAAAGCTTTGTAACCAACCGACTGACACACTGTTTGTATTTTGATTGAAGATGTTTTTATGTATGTCTGTTTAGAAAAATAATAATTAAAAAATTCAAAAAAATAATAATAATAAGTAGAGCGTTTCTGAATGGGGAAGACCGCAGTGGTGTGGAAAAGAATGTACCGCCTCTCTGAATTCTGTGGTTAAAATGCTTTTAAAAGTATATATATATATATATATATATATATAAAAGTTGGCCACGCCCACCCAGTCACATTACCCCACCACCAAGCCACGCCCACAGAACAAATTTTACATTTCACCCCTGGTTTGTTCTCCTGTGTTGTGCCATGAGGTTCTTTGGGACATCCATGACCTGGATGACTATCTCCACAGACATTCATTTAGTGACCAAAGTTACCATGTCACTGGGGGAAAAAAAAAGAAAACCCAACTTAAAAGCCATCTCCACGCTTAAGGGTCCCAGCGTCTCCAAGTCAGGCAATCAAAATTTGACTTCTTTGCAACCGGGCGGTGTATTCATGATGGTCGCAGCATCCTGGCATCATCTGACCGCCATTTGCGACTTTCCCAGGTGCCCAATTCACTTAAGAACGGCAACAGTCCGCTGAACAACTGTGGCAAAACAAACTTGTGGCCTCTTGGCCACCAGCCCCTCTAGCAGCCGAATCAGATGAGGAAGAAGTGTTGTTGTGACTCCAGCCCCCGAACCTGGCCCCATGCCCGAAAGTGACTCCGAGAGTGAGGGGGAAGGGCCGGCAAGGCTTACCTCGGGAGCACCAATGCCTTTGGCTCGGCTCCAGGAGCCAGAACCAGACCAGTCGGAGGACGTAATGAGGCCGTCATCCCCTGATTCCTCCCTTCCTCAGGCTACGCCTTCAGACCCAGCTGATAATAATAATAATAATAATCAAGCTTGGATTAACCCACGCTTCAGAAGATTAGAGAGGCGGCGTCATCAAAGGGAAGGGTGGGGCAGGAGCCCCACCCCACAGGATATATAAGGAGCTTCGGGACTGCTCTCACTCCATGGGAAGCAAAAGTTTAGCTGACCCGTTTCAAAAAGAGCTGAAAGTCTTGCTACGTGAGTCACTTGTTTGAACTTTGGCAGGCAGCTGCGATTTCTCTGCCAGGACTGATAAGAGCCGTGAATCCACTGGCTGAAGGCCAGCTCGTTACTCCGAAGTGGGGAAGGAGACAGAACAAGTGTGGGAGTCAGGGTCAGCATCAAGGCAACCTGAGAGCTCCGAGGGGGAAGAGGGGATGGAGCTGGCAGAGAGAGAGAGACAGAGGTGGAGTCTGGGCCGTCCGTCAGCCCTCAGATGGAGAGTCAACAGCCCCCCAGGTCTGGAGGTGGCTGATGAAAAGAAGGAGGAGGAACAGCTGGGTCCAGTGCCTGATGCACAGAAGGCAGAGGAGAGGAGAGCAGTGGAAATCTATGGGCTGGTCCTTGGGACAGAAGACCCATCGCTGTTAGCGAAGCCCCGCCGTAGCTCTGGGGATAAAAGGCAGGAGGCGGAGATGAATAAACGTGGCAGACAACTATTAATCTCCCTGCCGGACGGACTTGTTAGCCTATGGCGAGAGAGAAACTTTTAAGAAACTAATAAAGGATTCATTGCTTCCACTAGAGAGGGTTTGTCGTGTTCGGGGAGCCGGGTCAGAACAAAAACAAGTTGCAAAACTGGGCGCAATTCATTTCACTGTCCTGCTTAGCGACAGAAATCCCCAAATATGGTTGCAAGTCAACGAGGCTACCTTTTCTACGCTTCCTTCCCCACACATTCTCATACGTCGTCGGTGAAGTTTCCCCTCCCTTTTCTGCCACCGCAAAAGGACGGTGCTATGCTATCGCTATTTATAGCAACAGGCGGCTGGAAAACTCAACCCAATCAGTCTGCCCAAACTTCCCCTCTGGGCCTGTTGGAGACTTTTTTTTGGGGGGGAGGGGATTTCCTCCGGTCTCCGCAGCTGGGAGCAAAACTCCCCTGATGTCAGGAACCTTATCAAGCTCCTGCCTTGCTTGGACTCTTCCTGAACTGCGGGAGGGCTTGTTTTTATCCCTGACAGGCAGGCAGGATGGAAGCCGGAAGGGGCCGGGGGTTTGCCAGTGGGGGGCTGTCTCTCAAGTCAACCTCCTTCTCCCCCCACTTTTTTTTTAAAGTCCTTCTGTGATGCAGGACTCGGGAGGACCACAAGGGTGATAAACGCAAGACAAAGAAGGGAAGCCTCCCTGCGTTTCCTGCTGCAAAAGTTTCACAAGCTAGGATTAGGATTTGATTTAAGGTAAAGGTTCCCCTGGCACAATATGTGCTAGTCGTTCCCGACTCTAGGGGGCGGTGCTCATCTCCGTTTCAAAGCCAAAGAGCCAGCGCTGTCCGGAGACATCTCCATGGTCATGTGACCGACATGACTCAACGCCAAAGGCGCACAGAACGCTTTTCCCTTCCCACCAAAGGTGATCCCTATTTTTCTACTTGCAATTTTTACCTGCTTTCGAACTGCTAGGTTGGCAGAAGCTGGGACAAGTAACGGGATCTCACCCCGTTATGCAGAGCACTAGGGGTTCAAACCGCTGAAATGCCGACCTTTCAGTCGGTAGGCTCAGCGTCTTAGCCACTGAGCCACCACGTCCCTTCCAAGGACAACGTTCCAAGGATAACAAGGATTTAATTAGGGTAACAGAAAAAAACAGAGCTGGAAGGGACCTTGGAGGTCTTCTAGTCCAACCCTCTTCTCAGGCAGAAAACCCTATTCCATTCCAGACAAATGGTTGTCCAATCTCTTCTTTAAAACTTCCAGGGAGGAAGCACTCACAGCTTCTGCAGGCAACTTGTTCCACTGATTAATTTTTTTTAAATTTGCATTTATATCCCGCCCTTCTCTGAAGACTCAGGGCGGCTTACACTATGTCAAGCAATAGTCTTCATCCTTTTGTATATTATATACAAAGTCAACTTATTGCCCCCAACAATCTGGGTCTTCATTTTATCTACCTTATAAAGGATGGAAGGCTGAGTCAGCCTTGGGCCTGGTGGGGCTTGAACCTGCAGTAATTGCAAGCAGCTACTGTTAATAACAGACTGTCTTACCAGTCTGAGCCACCAGAGGCACTGTGTTTATTTTATTTATTTATTTATTTGATTTTTATACCGCCCTTCTCCCGAAGGACTCAGGGCGGTGTACAGGCAAGATAAAACAATACAATATACAGATTAAAATACCATTTAAAAAACTTATTTAAATTAGCCTAACATTAAAAAATTTCCATACTAAAAACCCCGTTTAAAAATTGATAAAAGATAAAATTCAAGACAGCCCCGCGCAAATAAAAAGATGCGTCTTCAGTTCGCGGAATGTCCAAAGGTCAGGTATTTGGCGTAAACCCGGGAAGTTCGTTCCAGAGTGTGGAGCCCCACAGAGAAGGACCTTCCTGGGGCCCCCAGCCGACATTGCTTGGCGGACGGCACCCTGAGAAGTCCCTCTCTGTGAGAGCGTACGGGTCGGTGGGAGGCATGTGGTAACAGCAGGCGGTCCCGTAAGTACCCAGGCCCTAAGCCATGGAGCGCTTTAAAGGTCGTAACCAACACCTTAAAGCGCACTCGAAAGGCCACAGGCAGCCAGTGCAGTCTGCGCAGGGGCGGTGTTATATGGGAGCTACGCGGAGCTCCCTCTATCACCCGCGCAGCTGCATTCTGGACTAACTGAAGCCTCCGAGTGCACTTCAAGGGGAGCCCCATGTAGAGAGCATTACAATAATCCAGGCGAGAGGTAACGAGCGCATGAGTGACCGTGCACAAGGCATCCCGATCAAGGAAGGGGTTGTTCTAACTGTCAGGAAATTTCTCCTTAGTTCTAAGTTGCTTCTCTCCTTGATGAGTTTCCATCAGTTGCTTCTTGTCCTGCCCTCAAGGGCTTCGGAGAATAGGTTGACTCCCTCTTCTTTGTGGCCGCCCCTCAATATTGCAAGACTGCTATTACCGGTATGTCATCCCTAGTCCTTCTTTTCATGAAACTAGACATACCCACTTCCAGCAACCGTTCTTTATATGTTTTAGCCTCCATTCTTCTAATCATCTTGGTTGCTCTTCTCTGCATTCTTTCCAGAGTCTCAACATCTTTTTTTATATCGTGGCGACCAAAATTGGATGCAATATTACCAAGGCATTATATAGCGGTACAAATACTTCACCTGATCTTGATTCTATCCCTCTGTTTATGCAGCCCAGAACTGTGTTGGTTTTTTTGGCAGCTGCTGCACACGGCTGGCTCATATCTAAATGGTTGTCCTCTAGGACTCCAAAATCCCTTTCACAGTTACTACTATTGAGCCAGGTACCACATATACGGTACCTGTGCATTTGGTTTTTCTTGCCTAAATGTGGAACTTCACCTTTTCTCACTGTTGAATTTCATTTTGTTAGACAACACCCAATAAGGTAGGTGCAAAGCCTTTTGCGAGCATCTCCGACACACACATGGTGCTATCTCTGTTGAGGTATATATAGTATATAGGTAGTCCGCAACTTACAACTGTTCATTTAGTGACCGTTTGAAGTTACAACAGCGCTGAAAATAGTGACTTATGACCGTTTTTTCACACTTAAAGACTTTTGCTGCGTCCTCATGATCCTGTGATCAAAATTCAAACGCTTGGCAACTGGCTCATATTTATGATGGTCGCCATTACCCGGAGTCACGTGATCTCTTTTTGCGACCTTCTGAGAAGCAAAGTCAATGATTCACGTAATAACCTTGTTGTTAACAACGGCAGTGAATGACTTAACAACCGCGGGGGGGGGGGGAAAGGTTGTAAGATGGGGCAAAATTGAACGATTCCTCTCTAATCTGCATTGTCAGTTCTCATTATTACATTTTCTCAAGGACGTTAACCAAGAGGAGCACGTCCAGGGGGAAACAAAACAAAATGATCAAAGGGTTGAACAAGAAAAAAACAAACATAAGAAGAGCAGCTGGAGGCTTTTGAGAGGTTTAACCTGGAAAGAAGAGAAACGGGACGGCCATCTTCAAGTACCAAAGAGGCAGTTGTGTAGAACAGAGGCAGAATTGTTCGGAGCGGTCTCAGAAGAAACACAAGAAGAAGAAAAAAAAGAGATCTAAATTACAAGGAAGGAGTCTTTAGAATTTCTTAATGGAAGAGATGTTCCATAATGGGGAAAACTGCCTCTGGGTACTCTGTGTGTGTGTGTGTGTGTGATGGTGGTAGGCTCCTCGCCTTCACTGGAAGCATTTAAAGGTTTGATAGGCAACCCTCAGGGCTGCTATAGTGGTTGAACTGGTTTGAGCAGGAGGTTGAATCCGATCCCTTCCTGTTGTGATTTTCTATATTTTAATTTAGCATCTTCTAAGACAGGGGTCTCCAACCTTGGCAATTTTAAGCCTGGAGGACTTCAACTCCCAGCTGGCTGGGGGATTCTGGGAGTTGAAGTCCGCCAGGTTTAAAGTTGCCAAGGTTGGAGAGCCCTGTTCTAGGACACTAATGGCAAACCTTTTCAGCAACGAATGCCCAAAATGGAGTAGGTGTGCGCCAGGGGTGGGTTCTATTTACCCTTACTAGCGGTTCGCGACAGGATCGCGCAGTTCGTCTATGATGACGTGCGGGTGGGTAGGCGGAGCCTCCCGCCGGTTTTACTACCAGTTCGCAATAACCGGAACGAACCAGGGGCAACCTACCACTGGTGTGCACACATTTGTCTGGGTCGCTACCAAGAAGAGGAGCTGCCCAAGGCGCATGCGCATGCCTAAAAATGAACTTCCGGTTTTCGGCGCGTGCATCCACGCCAGCCAGCTAGTCTTACGGGTTTCTGGCGCACATGCACGTGTGACAATCAACTGGCTGGCGCGCATGCTCACGCAGGAAAACGGAAGTCCAGCTCTTCAAGTTTCCGGTACTGCCGCACACACGAAGGCCCCAGTAGGTAGTTGGAAACTCAAGTCAGTGAAAAAACAAACAAACTTTATTCGAACAGCTGAGAATTACTTCATTCCCAGCGTCGTTCAACTAAATTAAAGCAAATTCCTCCCAACACAAATTCCTCAGTCCTATCACAAACCTTGGTCCAATTAGGCAAATTGCCAAACGGCTTTTCTTGGCAAAAGTTCAGAAGACACCGATACAAAATAAATGCAAGAAGACGAAGCTATCAATGTTGTTTTCCGACAAAGAGCCCAAACGCCGTTGCTGATCTTTTAAGCCTTCTGGGAGGGGCCAATCATCTCTTGGCCCTACTCCCGAATCGTCCTCTTTGCTTGAGCTGCTCTTGCCTTCTGGCAGCTCTTCTCATGCGTGCATTAGGAACAGGCTCCTCCTGTTCCTCTGCCACACTACTATCAGTTTCTGGAGGCTCCGGAGTCCGCACCTCAGTCCGCACCTCAGTCCGCCACCCCAATGGCCCTGGCCCCACTTCAGCCTCATCGCTGTCCGACTCAGTTGCCAGCTCCGCAGGCTGCTGGCAGACCACAACAATATCCATGCTTATACTTATTCCTGTTATCTTGTACGTTTACAGATTAACAGAGTTGGAAGGGACCTTGCATAGGTCATCTAGTCCAGGAGTCTCCAACCTTGGTCCATTTAAGAGTTGTGGACTTCAACTCCGAGAGTCCCTCAGCCAGCAAAGCTGGCTGAGGAACTCTGGGAGTTGAAGTCCACAAGTCTTAAACGGACCAAGGTTGGAGACCCTTGATCTAGTCCAACCCCTCATGTTTGACAAACTAACTAACTAACTAAATAAAGTACGACAATTCTAGTCACTTCCCGCCGGCCCCTCACCCAACTTTCCCCCCACCCCCAATTCTTCCTTTTTTCACAGGGAAGCAGAGTTCCAACTGCTGCTGGGACAGGCAGGCAGAGAATCAGCAGAGCTCCAGGAAAAGAAAGGATGGAAGGAGTGAAGACCGATGACTATCTGAAGACCTGAGTCGAGAAAATCAGCCATCAGCCTTGGGGTGAGCGCTGTAATGGCAGAGCGGAAATGTTGAAAAAGAGCACAGCCGACAGATAACATGCGGCCCCTTTTATGGCACAGAGAGGGGTGGGATTTGTTTTAAAGCAGGAGGACAGAGAGATGCTGGGCTAGGATGGGTGGGTGGGTGGGTGGGGGGTGAACAGAGGAGGCCACAGCTGGACAAGGCCAGGGAGGCAGGTTCTGTTCCTTTGTTTGCATTCAGTTCCGCCCCTGGCAAATGGGAGAATAGATATAATGTGTATTTGTGGGTCAAAACCTCCTTAAAAAAATAAAGCAAAAAACCAAGGCAACAAAGCAGGATACGAATGTTACAGTTGGCGGCAGATCACTGGTGTGCAAGTCAAGTCAGAGTGTGTTCAATATTACAAGGAGCTGGCTACATTCAAGGAAACTTAAAGAGAGACGGATCTGATAGTAACAACTGTGCAAAAAAAAAATAATGGTAAGAATTTAGCAGGAGGGTGGGAACGTAACAGGAGCTGCATTCAATAGCCGCTTGTCTGCAGTCTGAACTTTTTACATCAGCCCTCCGAAACGGCCGTGTGAAAAACATTTAAAGGCTAGAAAATGGGAGATGGTGAGTTCTAGTTCCGCCAAGGCAAGAGAGCCGGATGCTGGGTGATTTTGAGCCAATCGCTAGAAAACAGTGAGTTCTAATCCTGCCTTAGGCATGAAAGCCAGCGTGGTCATACCACTGTTATAAAGCCTTAGTAAGGCCATACCTAGAGTACTGCACCCAGTTTTGGTCGCCACGCTATAAAAAAGATGTGGAGACTATAGAAAAAGTGCAGAGAAGAGCAACCAGGATGATGAGGGGACTGGAGGCTAAAACATACGAAGAACGGTTGCAGGAACTGGACATGGCTAGTCTAGTGAAGAAAAGGACCAGGGGAGACAGGAGAGCATCTTCCAATATTTGAGGGGCTGCCACAGAGAGGAAGAAAGGGGTCAAGCTATTTTCCAAAGCACCTGAAGGCCAGACAAGGAATAATGGATGGAAACTGATCAAGGAGAGATTCAACCTAGAGATAAGGAGACACTGAGAAGAATCCACCCATGGAACAGAAGTTGCCTTCGGAAGTTGTGGGAGCTTCATCACTGGAGGTTTTGAAGAAGAGACTGGACTGCCATCTGTCAGAAACGGCATAAGGTCTCCTGCTTGGGCGGTGGGGTTGGACTAGATGACCTACGAGGTCCCTTCCAAAACTCTGTTAATCTGTATATCCGTATGTCTCCAGCTGGGTGACAGTCAGTCTCTCTCAGCCCAGTCCTCTCCACGGGGTTGTTTTTTGTGGGGAAAACATGTTCACTGCCTTGAGTTATTTGTAAAAGTAATAAGGATAGGATATAAATAAATAATAGTTATGTGATATGGTTTGAAACAGGGGGCTTTGCTGTTCATAAAATCATTTTAATTTTTTAATGCAAAATTATCATTGTAATTTTAAAAAAAATTAGGTAAAATTTGGGCAAAACTCACTTAACAAATGACTTGCTTAACAACAGCAATTGTGGTCGTAAGTTGAGGACTACCTGTAATAATAGTGAGGAAAGGACCAAATAGTTGCACAAGGATTTGTAACACTCCCAAGCAGTTCTGCCTGGAAACAGCACCTTGTCGTTCAACTGTTCATATTTTATAAATGCTAAATATAGATTTCACAATTCAAGGCAGGGGAAAACTTGACGGTTTCCTTCACTGAAGCAGGCAAAGCCAAATTTCAGGGTTTTTTTTTCTGTCGCCTCCCTGTTCCTGCTATCACAGCTCCAAAATTTGTGAGAACAATTTACAACCTGAAATAGGAACGTTTTGGAGCTGTTTTATTTTTAATAAGTCACAAGCCGAACTTTTCCGGCAAGCAAAGCAGAGAAATTTATATAGATTTTTTAAAAAAAAAAAAAAAGGGGGGGGGGAAGAAATACTATATAATATCAAAGGAATTGGGCGAACCCTAAAGAAATTTGACAGGTTACGCGAAGAACAATCTTAAAAAGAAAACAATTGACTTGGCCTGTGGTGACTACGATGATAATGGGACTGGAACTGGTCACTAAGCAATGCGGTCATTAAAAAAAAAAATCAGATAATCAATCCCGATTTTACTATTTTTTACCATGGTTGTTAAATGAATCACTATGGTTGTTAAGCGAATCCAGCTTCCCTCATTTGATTTTGCTCGTAGAAAGCCATCTGAGGTGGCCATAAATCACCATCATGTAATCGGGATGTTTGCAACTGTTGTAAAATGCGGTGCCAGTTTGCCAAGTGCCCAAATTGCAGTCTCGTGACCAGGGGAGCGGTGTGTGTGTTGCAACGGTCATAACTTTGAGGATGGGTCGTAAGTCCGCAGCTCATCTCTCTCCTCCTAATTTGTGGCTTTTCTGTCACTCTGAGCGGCTCCCAATCGCCATTATTTAACTTTATTTGCATTTAATAAGTCGTTTTATTTTCTCGGGTGCACTGCAAATTGTCATAATCAGGCTGGAGATAATATCGAATTTCATCGACAGCTGAGAGGCTTCCCCCTTCCTCCCTTTTTTCAGCACTGTCCTAACTACAAAATGTCGTTAAACAAATGGCCGTAAGTCAAGAACTACCTGTAATTCTCCAGGACTGACCAAGAGTTTCATTTCTGAAAGCACCATGAGATGTCTAAAACATTTGAAGAATGGTTGCAGGAATTGGGTATGTGTAGTCTAGGGATGTGGTGGCTCAGGGGCTAGGACGTTGAGCTTGTCGATCGAAAGGTCGGCAGCTCAGCAGTTCGAATCCCTAGTGTTGCCATGTAACGGGGTGAGCTCCCGTAACTTGTCCCAGCTTCTGCCAACCTAGCAGTTTCGAAAGCACATAAAAATGCAAGTAGAAAAATAGGAACCACCTTTGGTGGGAAGGGAAGAGCGTTCCGTGCGCCTTTGGCGTTGAGTCATGCTGGCCACATGACCACGGAGACGTCTTCGGACAGCACTGGCTCTTCAGCTTTGAAACGGAGATGAGCACCGCCCCCTAGAGTCGGCAACGGCTAGCACGTATGTGTTAGGGGAACCTTTAACTTTACCTTTAGTCTAGGGAAAAGAAGGACTAGGGGGACATAATAGCAGTCTTCCAATATTTGAGGGGCTACCACAAAGAAGAGGGGAGGGTCAACTTATTTTCCAAAGCACCAGGAGGCAGGAGAAGAAACAACAGATGGAAACTAATCCAGGAGAGAAGCAACCTGGAATTGAGGAGAAACTTCCTAACAGTGAGGACAATTAAGCAGCGGAACAGCTTGCCACCAGAAGTTGTGGGCGCTCCATCACTGGAAGTTTTTAAGAAAAGATTGGAGAGTCACTTGTCTGAAATAATGTAGGGTCTCCTGCTTGAGCAGTGGGGTTGGACTAGAAAACCTTCAAGCTCAATTCTGATTGAAATGGTCTAGGGCCTTGATGGCGAACCTATGGCATGCGCGCGCCTTCTGTCACATTTCTGGCGCTCTGGCAGGCGCACGCCTTCTGGTTTGGGCACTCTGTGCCAAAAAGATTTGACATCACTGGTCCAGGGTCTCCTGCTTGAGCAGGCGGTTGGACTAGACCAGGGGTCTGCAAACTTGGCTCTTTTAAGACTTGTGGACTTCAACTCCCAGAGTTCCTCAGCCAGAGTTGGGCCGCGTGGAGACTCTTGGGAGGGGTGGGGTGGGGTGGGGTGGGTCAGCCAGTCCTTGGTACAACCGGTTCGGCGAACCGGATTAAAATTAACATCCGGTTTCCCCGAACCGGTCTGAACCAGCTGAATCCCATCCCTTCTTAGGACCGTTTTTCACATTTACGACCGTTGCAGTATCCCCAGTGATCAAAATTCAGAGGCTTGGCAACTGACTCATATTTGTGACAGAGTGTCCCCGGAGGGTCACGTGATCTGCGTTTAAATATTTTTGGGGAGGGCTTATTTTCGGGGGGAGCCTTATTTTAGCACATGTGCTCAAAAGCCCGATTGGGCTCATTATCAGGGGATGTCTTAGTTTCGGGGAAACAGAGTATTAACTGACATGGGGATAATTTTTGTATATCTCGTTTTTTTCTATGGTGATCATTTTTGTATATCTCGCTTTTTTCTAGCAAACCCTTCCTAAAGGTTATCGCACTACATTCTTGATTAAATTATCTTTCCATTGATATATCATTTTATGGTATTGCTCCCCCCAAAAAAGTGGCGTTATTAGCTAAGTTTTAGAAAATACACTTTCCCCAAAAGGTTTCCACAATTTTGGCCATTACAGTATCTTTGAAACCTGCCCATTTTTTGTGGGTTTTTTTTTCTTTCTGAATCCATCTTTAAATGCCCAGAACTGAACAGAAGATTTGAGGTGGCACCTGATCAAAATAGAAATAAAGTAGAACGATAACATCCCATCCTTGCTTAGATGTTGGCTTCATTTGACGTGCTGAAAAGCAGCAACAACGGAGTTGACTTTCTTGAAAAGGGACGGGAGGCGTTCAGTTAAGAAGTCAAGGCAAAATCCTGTAGACAAGGTCGTGGATTCCCCCCGGGGGAGAAATCTGTTCCGCCGTTTCTACTTTTTAAAGGAAACGATGAGTGGGTCGAATGATGTCAGCGTCTGAACAGGAACTGGGGTAGAATCGAAGGCTAAACTTTGTTTTTTGTTTTTAAAATTGAATTCCCACCCCCTAGATTCGCACAGCAGCCGAAATGACATCAAAACAAACGCCACTGTTTGTTTTTCAAGCTTCCACCTTCTTCTCCAGTTTTTCAACCTGACCCATATACAGCCATATTGTTTTCCCCTCCTAGCCTTCCATCCGTGGATTATGCATTCCAAAATAGGAGAGATTCTGCTTGCCTGTCAAGACTTGGTTTGGCTAAAGCCTGACTGACTTCTTCCCTCTGGTAGTCCATGGGGTTCTGATGACCATCTTATCTACCCAAATCTGAGTGGGACAGTCATAAAAAAACAGACAAAAGGAAAGTTCTAGTCTGAATTTTAACAGCTGATGCTCCCACAACAGCCAAAGCTGCAAAATGTAGTCAAGCAACTTTTCTCTCTCTCTCATCTATCTTTATCTATTTCTCTCTCTCTCTCTCTCTCTCTCTCTCTCTGTCTATCTATCTATCTATCTATCTATCTATCTATCTATCTATCTATCTATCTATCTATCTAATCTCTATCATCTATCTTTAATCTATCTATCTCTCTATTTCTCTGTGTGTGTATCTATCTACCTTATCTATCTGTCTATCTATCTATCTATCTATCTATCTATCTATCTATCTATCTATCTATTTTATCATCTATCTTTAATCCACCTATCTATTTCTCTCTCTCTCCCTCTCTTTCTCTCTATCATCTATCTTTATCTATTTCTCTATTTCTCTCTCTCTCTAATCTACCTAGCTATCTATTTCTCTCTCTCTCTGTATCTATCTATCTATCTATCTATCTATCTATCTATCTATCTATCTATCTATCTATCTATCTATCTATCTATCTATCTATCTAATCTCTGTCATCTATCTTTAATCTACCTATCCCTCTATTTCTCTATTTCTCTCTGTGTGTGTATCTATCTATCTATCTATCTATCTATCTTATCGTCTATCTTTAATCCACCTATCTATTTCTCTCTCTCCCCCCCTCTATCATCTTTCTCTCTCTATTTCTCTCTCTCTCTGTGTATCTATCCATCTATCTATCTATCTATCTATCTATCTATCTATCTATCTATCTATCTATCTATCTATCTATCTATCTATCTATCTAATCTCTGTCATCTATCTTTAATCTACCTATCTCTCTATTTCTCTATTTCTCTATTTGTCTCTCTCTCTCTCTCTCTTATCATCTATCTATAATCCATCTATATTTCTCTCTCTCTCTCTCTCTCTCTCTCTCTATCTATCATCTATCCATCCTATCATCTATATTTAATCAACCGATCTCTCTATTTCTTTCTCTCTATTTCTCTCTCTATCCCCCCACCTTCCCCTCATCTTGACTCAGCAGCTAAACTGAATTCACAGACAGTGGCACCCTTCAAAAACAATCTGAGCCTGCAGATAGAGCGGGAAGCAATGTAAGTTGCCAAAGACACAACTGAAACCAGACAGGCTAAAAGAAAACCGCCTCCCTCTCGCTAAGCAACTAAACGGCTGGGCTAGAGTGGAACAAAGTTTATTCTTCCCTTCCAAGAACAACAGGTGGCAAAGGGATCTGGAGAGAGAAATGCAAAACCAGGGAGTTTTTAGAGCAAATCTAGCCCTGTATAAACGTATCATTTCCCCCCCCACCCCCCATTATTCCAGTATTTGAGGGGCTGCCACAAAGAAGGGGGGGCTCAAATGATTCTGCACAGCATCAGAGGAGCAGGAGAAGAAACAATGGCTGGGAACTAACCAAAGAGAGAAGCAACCTGGACTTAAGGAGAAACTTTCCAACAAATGAGGACACCAGAAATTGTGGGAGCTCTATCACTGGAGGTTTTTAAGAAGAGTCGAGACAGTCAGTTATCTGAAATAATATAGGTTCTCCTGCTTGAGCAGGGGGCTGGACTAGAAGACCTCCAAGGTCCCTTCCAGCTTATTCCATTCCATTCCATTCCATTCCATTCCATTCCATTCTATACATGATTCTGATTCTGATTCTATTCTATTCCGTCTACTGTCACCCTGCCTAGTTAACTTATATGCAGGGCACATCATGAGAAAGGCAGGGCTAGATGAATCAAAAGTTGGAATTAAGATTGCCGGGAGGAATATCAACAACCTCAGATATCCAGATGATACCACTCTAATGGCAGAAAGCGAAGAGGAACTCAAGAGCCTCTTGATGCGGGTGAAGGAGGAGGAGAGTGCAAAAGTTGGCTTAAAACTCAACATTAAGAAACTAAGACCATGGCATCCGGCGCTCTGAATTCCTGGCAAATAGATGGGGAAGAAATGGAGGTAGTGACAGATTTTATTTTATTTTCCTGGGCTCCAAGACCACCGCAGATGGGGACTGCAGCCAAGAAATTAAAAGACGCTTGCTCCTGGGAAAGGAAAGCTATGGCAAATCTAGACAGCATACTAAAAAGAAGTGACATCACCCTGCCAACAAAAGTGCATATAGTCATGGCCATGGTTTTCCCAGTTGCAATGTATGGCTGTGAAAATTGGACCAGAAGGAAGGCTGAGCGCCAAAGAATGGAGGCCTTTGAATTCTGGTGCTGGAGAAGACTCCTGAGAGTCCCTTGGACTGCAAGGCCATCCAACCGGTCAGTCCTAGAGGAGATCAACCCTGACTGCTCTTTAGAAGGCCAGATCCTGAAGAGGAAACTCAAATCCTTTGGCCACCTAATGAGAAGGAAGGACTCCCTGGAGAAGAGCCTAATGCTGGGAAAGATGGAGGGCAAAAGAAGAAGGGGACGGCAGAGAACAAGGTGGCTGGATGGAGTCACTGAAGCAGTAGGCATGAGTTTAAATGGACTCCAGAGGATGGTAGAAGACAGGAAGGCCTGGAGGAACATTGTCCATGGGGTCGCGATAGGTCGGACACAACTTCGCAACTAACAAGAACAACAAAATTCAATTATTTCTTCTCCCCATTGCTTTCTGGAACGATGGGAAACAATCAAGGGCTTTCTTGGGTACCCAAAAAGGACCATCATCTCTCTCTCAGGTTCTCTCTTCTCAAAGTTAACCGGGCTGAGTTCTTTCAGTCTCTCTCTTTTCAATGTTTCTGGTCTCCAGCCCTTCCTCTCCTCTTTCCCCAAAATCCGTTCCAGTCTCTCTGAAAGCTTTCCAAAGTATGTGCCCAGAACTGGACAAAAGATTTAAAAGTGGGATCTGGCCAAGACAGAATTTATATGGAAAAATTTTTGTTCATGGTTTTTAAAATAACATCTGTTGATGAATGCCTAAGATTGCATTCTCTCTCCCTTGTAACATTGCTGGATGAATGCTGTTTAGCTCAACTCCAATTCCAAAACGCTTTTGACATGCTCTGAGTTGTACAACATGCTCTGTTGTACTCTTCAACATCTTCATCAATGATTTGGATGAGGGGATAGATGGGGAACTCATCAAATTTGCAGATGACAGCAAGCTGGCAGGAATAGCCAACACTCCAGAAGATAGGCTCAAGATACAAAAAGATCTTGACAGACTAGAACATTGGGCGCTATGATTAAAACCGTCGATTGACCATAAAAATACCCAATAAAATTACCATTAAAAGTTTAAAATTTAAATTTAGAATTTAAAAAGTCAGGCCAGTCCTGCTTGTATAAATAAATAAGTTTTCAGTTCCCGGCGGAAGGTCCGAAGGTCAGGCAATTGGCGTAAACCGGGGGGAAGTTCGTTCCAGAGAGTAGGTGCTCCCACAGAGAAGGACCTTCCCCTGGGGGCCGCCAGCCGACACTGCTTGGCGGACGGCACCCTGAGAAGACCCTCTCTGTGAGAGCGTACGGGTCGGTGGGAGGCATGTGGAAACAGCAGGCGGAATATTCTATACGTAACCATTCTTTGTATACATCAGGGTTGTCTTAACGTGTGGGCCTGATGGGCACTTGCCCGTGGGCCCCACGAGCACAGGGGCCCCATACTAATTTGTGTATGTTAACCCTTCAATGCACCTTGTGTCATATAAATACAGCAACATATTTATTACATGTTACTGCATTTTTTGATTAATACTAACATGCCAATAAAATAAATATATGTTTAATTTCATCGACCATTTACATTTTATTCAAACAGATTGAGAGAGTTGGAAGGGACCTTGCAGGTCATCTAGTCCAACCCACCCACCCACCCCCACCCAAGCAGGAGACCTTACAACATTTCTGACAGATGGCAATCCAGTCTCTTCTTGAAAACTTCCAGGGATGAAGCTCCCACAAGTTCCGAAGGCAACTTCTGTTCCATGGGTTGATTGTTCTCACTGTCAGGAAATTTCTCCTTATTTCCAGGTTGAATCTCTCCTTGATCAGTTTCCATCCATTGCTTCTTGTCTTGCCCTTGGGTGCTTTGGAGAATAGCTTGACTCCCTCCTCTCTCTGGCAGCCCCTCAAATATTAAAGGTAAAGGTTCTCCTCGCACATACGTGCTAGTCGTTCCTGACTCTAGGGGGCGGTGCTCATCTCCGTTTCAAAGCCGAAGAGCCGGTGCTGTCCGAAGATGTCTCGTGGTCATGTGACCGGCATGACTCAATGCCAAAGGCGCATGGAACGCTGTTCCCTTCCCACCAAAGGTGGTCCCTAGTTTTCTACTGGCATTTTTTACCTGCTTTTGAACTGCTAGGTTGGCAGAAGCTGGGACAAGTAACGGGATCTCACCCCGTTATGCAGAGCACTAGTGGTTCGAACCGCTGAACTGCCAACCTTTCGATCGACAAGCTCAGAGTCTTAGCCATTGAGCCACTGCGTCGCACAGATACTGGAAGACTGCTATCCTGTCTCCCCTGGTCCTTCTCTTCACTAGACTAGCCATGGCCAGTTCCTGCAGCCGTTCATTGTATGTTTTAGCCTCCAGTCCCCTCCAGGGCCTATGACCTCAGCTTTTCTGGGACTATTGCACAAGAGAGAGGGTCGGGCCAGGCTCAGAGACTCAGAAAGGGAGCCTCCAACATGGCTGCTCTTGCAAATTCTTGGCAAGACGGTCAACAATTGGCAGAGAGGCAGCTGCACTGTTCAGGTCTAACAGCTGTGTTTGGAAGGATTAGTAACACACCTGCTGTGTGGCTTGAATGCAACAGACCTAACTAGCTTGTTAACCACAGTTTATTCAGACAAACATTGTTAGCTGGCTTTGCACGATCTGCTAATCCCAAATCAAACCATGTTCCTGGCGTGAAATCTTGCCAACTCGCAACCCAGCAACCGAAGGGATGGGCACGCGTTGCGTCTGTTTTTATATTTATAATTGTTTTTATATGCGCATGCTTTATTACACCGTAAGCCACCCGGAGATACCTTTGAACGGAGAAGTGAGTGGCATATAAATTTAATAAATAACTAAACAAACGCATTGTTAGCCAGCTCTTGGTGTGACTTCCGCTGCTGTCTGAGTTAATAAAAAGCAGTTGTCATAAAGTTTACAATTAGGAGTGGAGCTTCCAGTTGAAATGAGAGCACGGAGGGGGGGGGGATGAACCCCATGTCTTCCATCAGGGTGTCACTCAGTGTAACAGGCAGAAAGCCTGTCAGGTTCAGGAAGCATTTTGCATTTTGCCAACAGGGAAAAAGATTAATCAAACAGCCAAAGGTTCATTTTTAGTTTTGAGGAAACAGCTCCCTCTCCTGAACTAAGAAAGTGACACTTTTTCTCACACTGGTCTCTTAGTTGAAATTGCCAAAGGGGGCAGGGGTGGGTGGGTGGGAGGGAGGAAGAGATAGCTGCTATTTGGTGAAAGGAAGGAAGGAAGGAAGGAAGGAAGGAAGGAAGGAAGGAAGGAAGGAAGGAAGGAAGGAAGGAAGGAAGGAAGGCAAAGAGAGACAGACAGAGAAAGAGAAAAAGAAAGAGAGAAAGAGAAAGACAAAGAGAAAGACAAAGAGAAAGAGAAAGAAAAAGAAAAGAGAAAGAACTGAACAGAACAAACAGAATTGGAAGGGATGTTAGGGTTAGGACCACTTCTCTCTGTATACCAATGACTGCATCTCAAACAATCCATCTGTCAAACTACTGAAGTTCACAGATGACACAACAGTGAATGGTCTCATTTGAGACGATGATGAATCCACATACAGACGGGAAATTGAACCACTAGCCTCGTGGTGCGACCAGAACAATCTGGAACTGAACACACTCAAAACTGTAGAAATGGTGGTAGACTTTAGGAGAAACCCTTCCATACTTCTACCTCTCACAATACTAGACAACACAGTATCAACAGTAGAAACCTTCAAATTTCTCGGTTCTACCATATTGCAAGATCTAAAATGGTCACCCAACATCAAAAACATCATCAAAAAAGGACAACAAACTGTGCCAACTCAGAAAGCTCAACCTGCCCAAGGAGCTGCTGATCCAGTTCTACAGAGGAATGATGGTGTCTGTCATCTGCACCTCTAACCATCCGGTTTGTTTCTGCAACCCAACAAGACAGACTTGATTTCTCTTCTCTTCTCTTCTCTCTTCTCTGAAAAAACAATTGCTACCCAACCTGCTTTTCATTGAGGACCTGTATACTGCACCAAAAACTCGCTTAACGAATTTCACCCTTAGCAACATCAATCTGGGGCTCAATTATTGAGACTCAATTATTGAGTCTGTCATCTGCACCTCTGTAACTGTCTGGTTTGGTTCTGCAGCCCAACAAGAAAGACACAGACTTCAGAGGATCATTAGAACTACAGAAAAAATAATTGCTACCAACCTGCCTTCCACTGAGGACCTGTATACTGCACGAATCAAGAAGAGGGCCGTGAAAACATTTACAGATCCCTCACATCCTGGACATAAACTATTTCAACTCCTACCCTCAAAACGACGCTATAGAGCACTGCACACCAGAACAACTAGACACAAGAACAGTTTTTTCCTGAAGGCCATCACTCTGCTAAACAAATAATTCCATCAACTATTTACTGAATCTGCACTACTATTAATCTTCTCATAGTTCCCATCACCCATCTCCTTCCACTTATGACTGTATGATGTAACCTTGTTGCTGGTATCCTTACGATTTATATTGACTGTTTCCTAATATGATTTGATTGCTTATTGCATATTGCAAATATGATATGATTTCTTATTTGTACCCTACGACTATCATTAAGTACCTTATGATTCTTGACGGATGTATCTTTTCTTTTATGCACTGAGAGCATATGCACCAAGACAAATTCCTTGTGTGTCCAATCACACTTGGCCAATAAAAAATTGTATTCTAAAAAAAATGTTGCAGGGCTTCTAGTCCAACCCTTCCTGCTCAGGCAGGAAGCCCTATATGATTTCAGACAAATGATTATCCAATCTCTTCTTAAAAACATGCAGTGAGAGAGAGACAGAAAGAGGGAGGGAGGGGGAGAGATGGAGAGAGAAGGAAGGAAGGAAGGAAGGAAGGAAGGAAGGAAGGAAGGAAGGAAGGAAGGAAGGAAGGAAAGAAAGAAAGAAAGAAAGAAAGAAAGAAAGAAAGAAAGAAAGAAAGAAAGAAAGAAAGAAAGAAAGGGAACAAGAGCAGTTTTTATGTTTAACAGATTAACAGAGTTGGAAGGACATCCAAAACTATAAATACAGTAACTAAGTTCTGGTAAACTCTTTATGGAAAACACCTCTTACTGTTACAATTTAGGGAAGTAGATGGTGAATATCTTAGGCCAAGCTCAGCACCTGCAGTCTTCACAGGCTTAGCTGTGCAGTTGGCTTGGCAGCCCGGCCCCCCCTCCACATTAAGCGGCTTGCCAGGGCTTTCTTCCAAGATGCTGGGGTTTTTTTGTGTGTTTTCCCCCCCTCTTCTCAGTCTAGACTCTGCTGAGACTTGCTGGAGGATTCCCAAGTACTAATTTAACATGACCTCGCTTGGCCTTTCAAGATCAGCCAAAGGTAGCAGCATCTCTGCAAGGCGGTTTTTCCAACCCGATCAAATGTGCAAAAAACCACTTTCAGTCCCTTTAGTTTTGCTGGGATTACAATTCCCAGAATCCCCAGCTACCATGCCACACTGCTGGGGAGGGTATATCACACTCGGTCAAAGGGAGTGGTGCCAGGTGGGCACCAAAGCCCTGAGATACCACACACACACACACACACACACACACACACACCGTTTTGTTCTGTCAAAACAGCAGAACGGAGCCCAGACAACGGGTGATGCTCCTCCAGGCAGACACAGAGAGAGGAATTGAGTGCCATGAAATCAGCTCAGCGGCAGATGTGATTCTAACTACACTATTTAAATTAAACAACTGGCCAAGGTGAGCTAGGGACTCCATTTAATCTCTGATTTCTTCATACCGAACACCGGCAAAAATTCAGGAGCAAGGTCTCTTTTAAAATATGGTTAAAGCAACAAAAAAGTGCAACTTCTAATTTAAACCCTGCATAATAAGAGAAAGGAGGGAGGGAGGGAGGGAGGGAAAGAAAAGGGAAGACAGGTGGGAGGAAGGGAAGAAAGGGAAGGAGGAAAGAAAATGGAGGAAGGAGGGGAGAAAGGAAGGAAAAGCAAGGAAGAGAGAGAAAGAAAAGCGGGATGGAGGGAAGAAAGGGAAGGAGGAAAGAAAGAAGGAAGGAGGGTAGAAAGGAAGGAAAACCAAGGAAAAGACAGTAAGAGGAGAGGGAGGGAAGAAAGAAAGGGATGGTGGAAAGAAAGAAGGAAGGAAGGAGGGGAGAAAGAAAAGAAGGAAAAGCAAGGAAGAGAGAGAAAGAAAAGGGGGAGGGAGGGAAGAAAGGGAAGGAGGAAAGAAAGAAGGAAGGAAGGAGGGTAGAAAGGAAGGAAAACCAAGGAAAAGAGAGAAAGAGGAGAGGGAGGGAGGGGAGGAGGAAAGAAAGAAGGAAGGAAGGAGGGGAGAAAGGAAAGAAAAGCAAGGAAGAGAGAGAAAGAAAAGAGGGAGGGAGGGAAGAAAGGGAAGGAGGAAAGAAAGAAGGAAGGAGGGAAGGGAGGGAGGAGGGTAGAAAGGAAGGAAAACCAAGGAAAAGAGACAAAGAGGAGAGGGAGGGAGGGGAGGAGGAAAGAAAGAAGGAAGGAAGGAGGAGAGAAGCAAAGAAAAGCAAGGAAGAGAGAGAAAGAAAAGAGAGAGGAAGGGAAGGAGGAAAGAAAGAATGAAGGAAGGAGGGGAGAAAGGAAAGAAAAGTAAGGAAGAGAGAAAGAAAGGGGAGGAGGGAGGGAAGAAGGAAGGAGGAAAGAAGGAAGGAAGGAAGGAAGGAGGAGAAAGAAGGAAAAGCAAGGAGAGAGAAAGAAAGGGGAGGAGGAAGAAAGGAAGGAAAGAAGGAAGGAAGGAGGAGGAGGGTGAAAGGAAGGAAAACCAAGGAAAAGAGAAAGAGGAGAGGAGGGAGGAGGAGAAAGAAGGAAGGAAGGAGGAGAGAAGCAAAGAAAAGCAAGGAAGAGAGAGAAAGAAAAGAGGGAGGGAGGGAAGGGAAGGAGGAAAGAAAGAAGGAAGGAAGGAGGGGAGAAAGGAAAGAAAAGCAAGGAAGAGAGAGAAAGAAAAGAGGGAGGGAGGGAAGAAAGGGAAGGAGGAAAGAAAGAAGGAAGGAAGGAGGGGAGAAAGGCAGGAAAAGCAAGGAAAAGAAAAGGGAGGGATGGAATCTCTGAATAATATGGGATGAAAATACGGTATATGATTTTCTCATGTGTGCCACACAAACATAGACTCGGTTTCCTTTATGTGTTTGGATAGTGTGGAAATATAGAAGGTAGATGTACCCATAAGCCACTAAGCTCAGCAGGATTTTCTCTCTCTCTCATTATTACTGCATACAGTACTAACTGCTTATTTTCAGATCTAATATAGATAAAATAAAGGGGGAAACATTCAACGTAGTTTAACCTAATTGTCGCAGAACATAAATGCTTCCAGTGGTTGAATTCGCACATTGTACTAAAATCATAACGTAGTTTGTTTAGCTTGAGTCTGTGCTGAATGAGCCGAACCATAGTGGTTTATAAAGCAGATTTCCGTATTATTCCAAGCAATAAAATGGCTTAGTTCTGGGTGAATTTATTGCACGATCCCGACTACTGTTGCCGGCTAGCCACAGTTTATGATTTAATTTCCTGGTGTGATTCGATCACTTGTAATTTCTTTACCGAGTATTTACCGAGTATTGAGCAAACCATGGCTTAGGTATGTGACCCATAATTTATTCATTCAGTATGAATAAACTATGACAAAATGTGAACAATACGGATGGAGACAGAAGTAGTTCTATTTTGCCCTCTAGAGGCAAAGCACAGAAAAATGATGTTTGCTGACCAGGATCTTGCTTCCATTTGTATTTATTGATTCTATAAAAAGCTTTTTTTGCATCTATGAAGTGGCCCATCCAGTTTGGCTTGTCAAATAGTGAAATAAAAACCTGACCATGGATGTTGAACCAGGGGTGAAATCTAAAAATTTCCCCTACTGGTTCTGTGGGCGTGGCTTAATTGGTGGGTGTGGCTTGGTGGTCAGGTGACTGAATGGGCATGGCCAATAATAATAAATAATAAAAATAATAAAGTATACAAAACTTGGGAGCGCACCGGTCTACCTTCTTTAAAAATAGAGGCACTGGTCTACTAATTGCCTTTTATTGGGAGGCACCGGTCCACCTTCTTTAAAAATAGAGGCACCGGTCTACTAATTGCCTTTTTTTGGGAGCGCACCGGTCTACCTTCTTTAAAAATAGAAGCACCAGTCTACTAGCTGCCTACAGCGCTGATCAGCTGTAGTGCGGCCCTTTGAAGCGCCGCAACAGTCATTTAAGGCCGTTTGCAGCTACATCACCACGGAGAGCTTCAGGGACAGAGAAGAGGAACAGCAAGGCATGGGCGGTGGGGGTGCGGGGCGCAGGGATTTTTGCTACTGGTTCTCCGAACTACCTGCCCATTGCTACCGGATCGCGTGATCCGGTCCGAACCAGGAGCATTTCACCCCTGTGTTGAATCAACCAGAAGAAACAGGTCAGAACAAAAAAAGAGGTAATGAAACTTCTTGCAAGAAAACAAGCAAGCTCAGAGAGCATCAAGGACGCCTCAAAAAGTGGTTTGCAGACAAAAATATAATTAGAAAAAGATTAGATTGTGCGGAGATGGATAGATTGACATTAAAAATGAAAGACAAGGAAGAAACAGACTATTTTAAGATGGGATTTGTTTCATCAATGGTTAGATAAAAGGTAGAAATTAGAAGATAAAAGACTATTGATATGTATAAGTAAATGGAAGATTATTATTATATATATAAGCAAATATTATTATTATTACTATTATGTACTTTATTCATTAAGCATGAAACTCAAGTCAATTGAACGTTCAAAAATGTATCACAAATATCATTGACTGGTATTACTATTATTAGTAGTACTACTATTATTATTTTGTATAAATATTATAAATATTGTATTGTATAAATTGTATTGTTTATATTGTATAAATATTATTGAGTCTGTCATCTGCACCTCTAGAACTGTCTGGTTTGGTTCTGCAACCCAACAAGACAGACACAGACTTCAGAGGATCATTAGAACTGCAGAAAAAACCATGGCTACCAACCTGCCTTCCATGGAGAACCTGTATACTGCACGAGTCAAAAAGAGGGCCGGGAAAATATTTACAGACCCCTCACATCCTGGACATAAACTGTTTCAACTCCTACCCTCAAAACGACGCTATAGAGCACTGCACACCAGAACAACTAGACACAAGGACAGTTTCTTCCCGAACGCCATCACTCTGCTAAACAAATAATTCCCTCAACACTGTCAAATTATTTACTAAATCTGCACTACTATTAATCTTCTCATCGTTCCGATCACCCACCTTCTTCCACTTATGACTGTATGACTGTAACCTTGTTGCTCGTATCCTTATGATTTATATTGATTGTTTCCTAGTATGATTTAATTGCTTATCTGTACCCTATGACTATTATTTTTTTATTTTTTTATTATTTGAATTTATATCAGGGCGGCTTACACTGTGTTAAGCAATAGTCTTCATCCATTTGTATATTATATACAAAGTCAACTTTTATTGCCCCCAACAATCTGGGTCCTCATTTTACATTTTACCTACATTATACATTATACATTATAAAGGATGGAAGGCTGAGTCAACCTTGGGCCTGGTGGGACTTGAACTTGCAGTAATTGCAAGCAGCTGTGTTAATAACAGACAGACTTAGTCTGCTGAGCCACCAGAGGCCCTATCATTAAGTGTTGTACCTTATGATTCTTGACGAATGTATCTTTTCTTTTATGTATGTTGAGAGCATAAGACAAATTCCTTGTGTGTCCAGTCACAGTTGGCCAATAAAGAATTCTATTCTATTCTATTCTATTCTATTCTATTCTATTCTATTCTATTCTATTCTATTCTATTCTATTCTATAAAAATTGATTCAGACAATACACTGTTTATCAAGCACTTATGTATATCAAAGAAAAAAATGTGTAAATATTTTTTTTTTTAAAAATGTGGTTTGCTGGTTAACAAGGGATGAGGCCATACAGAGATAATCCTGGCTCAACAAAGTAACTGGAACTGGAGTTTCCATAATCAAGGGATGTGGTCGTAAGGCAAGATGTGACCACATCACTTTGTGACAGCAATCCTGACACTCCCCGTTGCCGTTAAGTGAGGATGCTGGGTCACTGAGTGAGTCCCAGATGGTTTGCAAGCAGGCTGGCAGGCAGGTAAGTGGCTGCTGCCAGGCAGGAGAGGCCTGCAGGTGGCATGAAGGCACATCATAAACCCAGCAGGGTTGGGGGTAGCTGCTGCTGCTAGGGGCCAAGGAACCTGCTGGGTTTGTGAGGGTGTGAGACACGTACCGAATATAACCTATAAGTATAATCGTGGAAAGCCAGCATGGAAGGTTGCAAATGCCAGTCTCATGACTGGTGCTGCAACGGTCACAGGTGTGAGCCGATTGCCGAGCGAACTTCAAGGATCGGGTGTAAATCATGCTTGTTCAAAACTGATCCCAGCTTTAAACAGTTGCTGAACACAAGGGTATTAGAAAACTTCCCTACTTTGGGAAGCTTGTACAGGTAGTCCTTGACTTGCGACCCCAATTCAGCCCAAAATTTCTGTTGCCCAATGAGTTATTTGTTAAGCGAGTTTTGCCCTATTTTACGACCTTTTTTTTTTGCCATGGTCGTTAAGTGAATCGCTGCAGGTCATACGTTAGCAACCCGGCTGTTAAGCGAATCCGGCTTCCCCCATTGACTTTGCTTGTCAGAAGATCGCAAAAGGGTTTCACGTGACCCTGGGACACTGCAATGGTCATAAATATGAACCAGTTGCCAAGCGCCTGAATTTTGATCACAGGATTATGGGCAGGCTACAAACGTCGTAATTCTGAAAAACAATCCTGTCAACTTTTTTTCAGTGCTGTTGTAACTTTGAACGGTCACTAAATGAACTACTGTAAGTCAAGGACTACCTGTAAATGTGTCCCAGGATAATGTTGCAGGATGCTACCCGTGTTTCTCCAAAAATAAGACCAGGTCTTATATTAATTTTGGGGCTAAAAGATGTATTAGGGCTTATTTTCCAGTTAGGTCTTATTTTCAGAGAAATACGGTACTTAATGCATCTGTCTGGCTGACGATCTTAACTGGGTCTTATTTTGGGGGTAGGGCTTATATTACGAGCACCCTGGGGAAAAATCATGCTAGGGCTTATTTTCCAGTTAGGTTTTATTTTCGAGGAAATACGGTACTCAATGCGCTCATCTGGCTGATGATCTTAACTGGGTCTTATTTTGGGGGTAGGGCTTATATTACGAGCACCCTGAAAAAATCATGCTAGGGCTCATTTTCCGGTTGGGTCTTATTTTGGGGGAAACACGGTAGATGCAAGAGAGACGTTCCCGCAAGACGGGTTCCAGCAAGAGTCCGAAAGCTCGGAAGACAAAACCTCTGGTCCCGGCGACCGACCCAGATTGGATCCTGCCATCTGACTTACGGTATACATCAGCATTCCTGGGACAGCAGAAAACTAGCCCGGCAGGGCATCAGATTCCCCGCAGCCCTTTGTGACCCACCTTGGACTTCCCAGTCATCTTCTTGAAGAAGCTGAGGGTGCGACCCAGGGCATTCTCTTCCTTCTGCCAGGGAGCCTGATGGTCGGCCTCCACCGTGCTGGTATCCAGCTGCCCGCAGCTCCCACTGCTGAAGCTGAAAACATGGGGAGAAGAGCAAAATGAGGAAAGGAGAAGGATGGAAGAAGCCAGCGAACAGATAACTACACACACACACACACACACACAGCACCAAACAAAACCTCTTTTTGTTGGCTATTGTTCCCAAGGGCCAGGAAGCAGGGAGGGAACAACTCCACTGGCAGCCCCCAGTGACCTCAGAGGATGGCTGCTCCTATTACCAGCTGGAGAGATGTCACATAGAAGCATCTCTGTTGGCCCTTAGCTTCTCTGGGAAATTAGCAGAGCCAACAGAGAGATGAATAAGGAGGTTAAGATTCAGCAACATTCACATCCCATTTGTTCCATCCATCCTCTTATTTATTTATTTATTTATTTATTTATTTATTTATTTATTTAGGAGGAGGAGAAGAAAAGGAGGAGGAGGAGGAGGAGGAGGAGGAGAAGAAGAAGAAGAAGAAGAAGAAGAAGAAGAAGAAGAAGAAGAGGAGGAGGAGGAGGAGGAGGAGGAGGAGAAGAAAAGGAGGAGGAGGAGAAGAGGAGGAGGAGAAGAAGAGGAGGAGGAGGAGGAGGAGGAGGAGGAGGAGGAGGAGGAGAAAGAAGAAGAAGGAGAAGAAGAAGAAGAATTTTTATTAAGTCAGAGACCAGAACAAATAAAAACACTCAATAACTAGACAATTAAAAATTCTAGAATAAAATAATAACAGATAAAATCTATCATGAAATCCAGTCTGTCAATTATACATGATCTAACTATACTAAAACTCAATATGAACTAATATTTACGTATTTATTTATCCAATTTACTGGCCACTTCTTTTACCACAAGGTAACTCTGAGTGGCTTACAATATAGCTACCCCTTTACTTACAGCAGTCTGCTTAGCGACTGTTTGAAGTTACAATGGCTTTGAAAAAGTGATTTATGACCATCTTTCACACTTAAGAGTTATATTCTGCTTTGCAGTGCTTTCCAGCCCTCTCTAAGCGGCTTACAGAGTCAGCCTCCTGCCCCCAACAATCTGGGTCCGCATTTTACCCACCAAGGAAGGAAGGAAGGAAGGAAGGAAGGAAGGAAGGAAGGAAGGAAGGAAGGAAGGAAGGAAGGAGGTAGCAATAGTACTTATACACTGCTTCACAATGCCTTTCCAGCCCTCTCTAAGCGGTTTACAGGGTCAGCCTCTTGCTCCCCAACAATCTGGGTCCTTGTTTTACCCATCTCGGAAGGATGGAAGGTGGAAGAAAGGAAGGAAGGAAGGAAGGAAAATAGCAATAGCACTTAAGACTTATATCCCGCTTCACAGCCCTCCCTAAGCAGTTTACAGAGTCAGCATATTTTCCCCCAACCATCTGGGTCCTCATTTTACCAACCTTGGAAGGATGGAAGGCTGAGTCAACCCTGAGCTGGTCAGGATTGAACTGCTGGCAGCGGGCAGAGTCAGCCTGCAATCCTGCATTTTAACCACTGCCCCACAACAACTCAATGCTGTCCTTTTCAAGAAGGCGCAAGAGGGGGTCCTGCCCCACAACAACTCAATGCTTTAAGAGTTGCAAATTTTATTTTATGAAGTTTTCTCTCTGGTAACGCTGTACTCCAAACTAGGGCATATAAAACCTTTGCCGGACCTATACTTGATTACTGTTCACCTGCCTGGAACCCTCACTGTATTTCAGACATCAATACATTAGACAGGTTCCAGAGTTATTTTAATAGGAGAGTTCTCAAATCCTCTGCTCGAAATAAAATTCCCTATTCCACCAGGCTTGAAATTTTAAAACTAGGTAGCCTCAAACTATGTTGTCTATGTTCCAACCTATGCTTAGTTCATAAGTTTATTTACCAAAACATTTAACTAAATGAATACTTTAATTTCAACCGTAATAACACAAGGGCTATCAATAGATTTAAACTCAATGTAATTCACTCTAATCTTAATTGTAGGAATTGTGACTTCTGCAACAGAGTAGTAAATGTCTGGAACACTCTACTTGATCCTGTTAATCTCTCTAATCCCCAAACCTTTCGCCGTAAACTGTCTACTGTGGACCTTTCATGTTTCTTAAGAGATCCCTAAGGGGACGTGCATAAGCGCACCAGTGGACCATCCCTGTCCTACTGTCCCCAATTATATGTAATCATTCTGTGTGTTTATGGCTATGTTTTGCCAATTTATATCCTTTTTTTTGTGCCAAAATTTTTTCATGTCCCCATGTCTGTGTCTACTCTGTTATTTGTTTTCTTATTTGTTGATAAAGAAGGAAGGAAGGAAGGAAGGAAGGAAGGAAGGAAGGAAGGAAGGAAGGAAGGAAGGAAGGAAGATAGCAATAGCACTTAAGACTTATATACTGCTTCACAGTTCTTTCCAGCCCTCTCTAAGCGGTTTACAGAGTCAGCCTCTTGTCCCCCAACAATCTGGGTCCTCATTTTACCCACCTCGGAAGGATCGAAGGCTGAGTCAACCTTGAGCCGGTCAGGATCGAACTGCTGGCAGCGGGCAGAGTCAGCCTGCAATCCTGCATTCTAACCACTGCCCCACAACAACTCAATGCTGTCCTTTTCAAGAAAGCGCGCGAGAGAGTCCCTCTGACCTCCATGGGTCAACTTCATCCACAGAAGAAAACGAAGTAGAAACCTCGACATATCCTTACGTTCTTTGTTTCAAAGCGGGTTGATCTCTAAACTTTTTGAGTGGAAAACTGAATTGATCGAAATAACTACACTTGAACAATGGAGGAGCTGTAGCATTCATGTCAGATAGTCCTCCACTTACAGCAGTTCATTTAGTGACCGTTCGAAGTTACAACGGCACTGAAAACAGGGACTTGGCACCGTTTCTCACACTTACGACCATTGCAGCATCCCCATGGCCATATGATCAACTGACTCATCTTTATGACGGCTGCAGCCTCCTGGGTTGCATGATCCCCCCTTTGCGACGTTCTGACAAGCAACATTAACGGGGAAGCCAAATTCATTTAACGACCATGTTACCAGCTTAACAACTGCAGTGATTCACTTAATAACTGTTGCAAGAAAGATTGTAAAATGGGGTGGGGGGTGGGGGGAAACCTCACTTAACAAATGTCTCACTTAACAGAAGTTGCGGGTTCAATTGCGGCCGTAAGTCGAGGAATACCTGTATAGGTATCTGACTTGAAACCAGGGTACGTGCTGGAATTCTTGCACTGTTCATTTTAACCTTTCTAGTAGTAAATACTTTTAATTAGATTTCTTGTCCCTGGAATAAACCGTTTCTAATCTCAACTTCAAGAAGGTAAATCTGATAAAAGGTAAGTTTTTGGTGTCCTGCAAATTCATGGGCACTACAGTGCCCAGAAATACAGGGGAATATGGGTGTTTATGATTTCAAAACATCTGCAGATCGCCAGGTACTGGGGCTGCAGCAGAAATCTTCTCACATTAACAGCTTAATTAAAAATATCGGTCTCTCCCAAACAACAAGCTAACCGTGACTTACCGACTGACTAGACTGATGTTATCACCATAAAGGGAATATTCTGCCAAGGGGAAAAAAAAATATCATAAGTTTTAGTTAAATTAACACTGACGTCCAATGGCTTCAAGACAGCTAGCACTTGCAGTTTCAAATAATGACAGTATATTCATCTAATAATAGCCTTCAAGGAAAAGGAATGTTTCAACCTGAAATTGAGAAAAACAGTACAGTGGTCCCATCTTGCCGGGGAAGAAAATTCCAGAGATAAGCACCAGTTCAAAAGAAAGCTCTTTGCAATCACCTCTTTTTACCTTTTAAACATCTAGATAAGATTTTTAAGGTTTGCTGGATAATAAGTGCTCCTCCAAATAGGGTTTTGGTCAAAAGATGTTGAGACTCTAGAAAAAGTGCAGAGAAGAGCAGCCAGGATGATGAGGGGACTGGAGGCTAAAACATACGATGAACGGTTGCAGGAATTGGGCCTGGCTGGTCTAGGGAAGAGAAGGACCAGGGAAGACAGGAGAGCATCTTTCAATACTTGAGGGGCTGCCACAGAGAGGAGGAACGGGGTCAGGCTATTCTCCAAAGCACCTGAAGGCCAGACAAGGAAGAATGGATGGAACAAGGAGAGATTCAACCTGGAAATAAGGAGAAATTTTCTGACAGTGAGAACAGTGAACCGATGGAACAGAAGTTGCCTTCGGACGTTGTGGGAGCTTCATTACTGGAGGCTTTCAAGAAGAGACTGGACTGCCCTCGGTCAGAAACGGTGTAGGGTCTCCTGCTTGGGCGGGGGAGTTGGACTGGATGACCTCCAAGGTCCCTTCCAACTCTGTTAATCTGTTATCTGTTCAATATCTTTTCCTAAGCAGTGTGGGCATTACAAAGGACACAGAAACATAGGGCTGGAAAGGATCTCGGAGGTCTTCTAGTCCAAACCACAGCTCAAGGCTACAGGCTGGGATAGCAAGGCACCTGCAGGTGCTGGGCCTTCTGAAACATCTCCAGGGGGTATCCGTGGACTTCCAAAAATAATTGTAAAAACAACTCTAGAAACCAAGATCTAAAAGTCCGCTGAACCCCTGGTTTTAGAATGACCAGGAATTTTAAACGTTTAAAAGGCAACAACAGCAACAATAAAGAATGTCTCAAAGGACTGAAGTCTCGACCATCTACAATTGGGACTCACCATCTGGGTAACTGTCGATGACACTCATGGATGCAGACTTGGGCAGATGACCACAGGGAGAATTCGGAGACAAGCCGTAGACCTGTTTCCTCTTGCAGCATTCCTGAAGAGAAGACCAGATTGGGGTGGGGGATTGATTCAACATCTCAGCCACAGGGAAGATCCAGAGTTTGCGTCCCACCACCTCTGCATGGCCAACTTTAATGACTTGTAATAAGCCATAATGTGCCCCCTTTGGCTGTTTCGTTATTTTTTTTTAGAACAACGAGGAAAATCACACAACTGCATGCAATAACATTTCAATTTTAATGTATGCCGATTAGCGTACCTTCAAAGTGACAATCAAGTTATTCTAAGTCTGTGCTCACTTCGGCAACATATATACTAAAATCGGAACAATACAGAGAAGATTAGCATGGCTCCTGCGCAAAGATGGCACGCAAATTCGTGAAGCATTCCATATTTGATCAAAAAAAAAGTTATTCTAAGTCTAATCACACTTTGATTGTTTCCTGACTGCTTATTTGTACCCTAGGACTATCATTAAGTGTTGTATCATTAAGTGTTAAATTTGTATCCTATGACTATCATTAAGTGTTTTAAGTGTTGCACCTTGATGAAGGTATATTTTATGTACACTGAGAGCAGATGCACCAAGACAAATTCCTTGTGTGTCCAATCACACTTGGCCAATAAAAATTCTATTCTATTCTATTCTATTCTATTCTATTCTATTCTATTCTATTCTATTCTATTCTATTCTATTCTATTCTATTCTATTCTATTCTATTCTATTCTGCACTACATCCTACAACATCTTGAGTCTCCAAAGACCTATGCAAGGGTCCTCTTTGTAGACTTTAGTTCAGCATTCAATACCATCATTCCAGACATTCTTCTAACTAAGCTAAACCAGCTACAGGTACCGGAACAGACTTGTAAGTGGATCACAAGCTTCCTAACAAACAGGAAGCAGCAGGTGAAGCTAAGCAAGATCACATCAAATACCTGTACAATTAGCACAGGGGCCCCCCAAGGCTGTGTGCTCTCCCCACTTCTCTTCTCTCTGTATACCAATGACTGCATCTCCAATGATCCATTTGTTAAGCTACTGAAGTTCGCAGATGACACAACAGTGATTGGTCTCATTCGAGACAATGACGAATCCGCATATAGACGAGAGGTCGAACGACTAGCCTTGTGGTGCAACCAAAACAATCTGGAACTGAACACACTCAAAACCGTAGAAATGGTGGTAGACTTTAGGAAAAACCCTTCCATACTTCCACCTCTCACAATACTTGACAACACAGTATCAACAGTAGAAACCTTCAAATTTCTGGGTTCTATCATATCGCAAGATCTCAAATGGACAGCTAACATCAAAAACATCATTAAAAAAGGACAACAAAGAATGTTCTTTCTGCGCCAACTCAGTAAGCTCAAACTGCCCAAGGAGCTGCTGATCCAGTTCTACAGAGGAATTATTGAGTCTGTCATTTGCACCTCTATAACTGTCTGGTTCGGTTCTGCAACCCAACAAGAAAAACACAGAGGATAATTAGAACTGCAGAAAAAATAATTGCTACCAACTTGCCTTCCATTGAGGACCTGTATACTGCACGAATCAAGAAGAGAGCCGTGAAAATATTTGCAGATCCCTCGCATCCTGGACATAAACTGTTTCAACTCCTACCCTCAAAACGACGCTATAGAGCACTGCACACCAGAACAACTAGACACAAGAACAGTTTTTTCCCGAAGGCCATCACTCTGCTAAACAAATAATTCCCTCAACACTGTCAGACTATTTACTGAATCTGCACTACTATTAATCGTTTCATAGTTCCCATCACCAATCTCTTTCCACTTATGACTGTATGACTATAACTTGTTGCTGGCAATCCTTATGATTTATATTGATATATTGATCATCAATTGTGTTGTAAATGTTGTACCTTGATGAACGTATCTTTTCTTTTATGTACACTGAGAGCATATGCACCAAGACAAATTCCTTGTGTGTCCAATCACACTTGGCCAATAAAATTCTATTCTATTCTATTCTATTCTATTCTATTCTATTCTATTATTCCATTCCATTCCATTCTATTCCATACCTTGACAAAGGTATATTTTCTTTTATGTACACTGAGAGCGTATGCACCAAGACAAATTCCTTGTGTGTCCAATCACACTTGGCCAATAAAAAAATTCTATTCTATTCTATTCTATTCTATTCTATTCTATTCTATTCTATTCTATTCTATTCTATTCTATGTATACTGAGAGTATAGGCGCCAAAGACAAATTCCTTGTGCGTCCAATCACCTTGGCCAATAAAAAAATTCTATTCTATTCTATTCTATTCTATTCTATTCTATTCTATTCTATTCTATTCTATTCTATTCTATTCTATTCCATACCTTGACAAAGGTATATTTTCTTTTATGTACACTGAGAGCATATGCACCAAGACAAATTCCTTGTGTGTCCAATCACACTTGGCCAATAAAAAAATTCTATTCTATTCTATTCTATTCTATTCTATTCTATTCTATTCTATTCTATTCTATTCTATTCTATTCTATTCTATTCTATTCTTTATAAAGCCAGCTTTGCAGTTAGGCAAATCTGCTTAAGTAATGTAACCCACCATGTCTTTTGACTGCAGCAGTTAAACTCTGAATGAATGAATGAATGAATGAATGAATGAATGAATGAATGAATGAATGAATAAATGAATGATGACTAAATCCTGCCTGCACCAGCCATGTGAATCCAGGTACAGTTATGGAGAGGTAAAAGTAAAGGTAAAGGTTTCCCTCGCACATATGTGCTAGTCGTTCCCGACTGTAGGGGGCGGTGCTCATCTCCGTTTCAAAGCCAAAGAGCCAGCGCTGTCCGAAGACGTCTCTGTGGTCATGTGGCCGGCATGACTCAATGCCAAAGGCGCACGGAACGCTGTTCCCTTCCCACCAAAGGTGGTCCCTGTTTTTTCTACCTGCATTGTTTACATGCTTTCAAACTGCTAGGTTGGCAGAAGCTGGGACAAGTAACGGGAGCTCACCCTGTTACGTGGCACTCAAACCGCTAAACTGCCGACCTTTCGATCGAGAAGTTCAGCGTCTTAGCCACTGCATCCCTGTTTATGGAAAAGATCATTCCAAAACTATATCTCACACTAATCAACATCCAATTATAAAATTCAGAAAATGCCTAGAAAATGGGAGAGGTTCATTTCTCCTCTGCCATGGAAGATATAACAAGAGTCTTGTATTCCTGCCAGGACTTCCCTCTAACCTCTCAGATATGAAAGAGAATCAAGACCTCAAAATCAAAACTCAAAAATCTTGAGTTTCTTCCTCACTTCCTCCTGCCTTTAAGGGCTAAGCTGGTGTTTATCTAATGACAATTAAATTCCTTCTTCAAGAACATTTTCATACTTCTCATTTATTTATTCAGAGGAATGGCACTCTGCACCCTTCAAGAGTTCTCCTCCCCTGCCCTAAATAAAATCTATATTTAGATTTAGGGCTCAAATAAATTGTAATATGTATATAATAATGTAATATAAAAATGTAATGTGATATTTTATAAAGAGGCACACTTACACCATGCATTGATTTTGAACAAGTAGTTTGAGGCTCACAAATACGCTCCAGCTTAGATTACTGTATTTGTCTGAGTATAAGACGCACCTGTTTTCTCCAAAAAAGAGGGTGAAAATTTTGGTGCGTCTTATATTCTGAATGTAGCCCTGCCCAGCGTCTCAAATGGAGGTTTCAGAGGCTGAAAAAAGTATCAGAAAAGAAGCTTCAGAAAAAAAGCCTCCAAACAGAGCTTCAGAAAAGAAGCTTCCAAACAGAGCTTCAGAAAAGAAGCCCCCAAACAGCTTCAGAGGCTTTTTTTCTGAAGCTGTTTTGGAGGCTTTCAGAGGCAGAATTTTTTTTTCCTGAAACCGAGTTGCAGAAGTTTCAGAGGCAGAAATAAAAGCAAAAAAAAAAAAGAAGCAAGGCACAGAGCTCACGACCAAGGAACCGCTTTTTCGTGGTTTCCTCTGTGCATTCCTATGGAATTTACTCACTAAATTTGTCTGTCTGGGAATCTGGCAAACTTACCTGAGACATCCCCTGGCCATCTTCTTCCTCCTCCTCTTCATCCTGAAATAGCAGAGACCCCATTTCGTCGTTGCTATGAATTATAGGGGCTCGTCGGGAGTCTCCCCTTCCCAAGGAACGCCCATCCAGTTGCTCCGTGGAATCAAGTCCATCAGGTGCCAGTTCCTTCAAACTTAAGCTGAAACAGACCAACACAGTTCAAACATTAAGACATTTCTTTTCGGTTTACTAACCGCTGGGACCCACCGTGACGCTTCCACATCAGTTCTGGGCAATCTCGAAAAGTCCTTGCAAAAGGAAGAAATTTGCAAACCATTTTGTATTTATTTGTATTTATTTATTTGTCACAACAGTATATATGAGCATAAGCATGAAATAACTATACGATATATAAGCATATATATATAAGCATAAATTTCAAACAATGACTATCCCAGATTTATCCCTATTAACCTATCACATGACTGGCTTGAGTTGACTGCAGTGGTGGTATTCAAGTAACTGAACAACCGGTTCTCTGCCCTAATGATTTCTTCCAACAACCAGTTTGCCAAACTGCTCAGAAAATTAACAACCGGTTCTCTCGAAGTGGTGCGAACAGGCTGGATCCCACCACCGGTTGACTGTAATGTGCAAACACCACCCCTATGTTTTATCGAACGGAAATTGGCTCAGCACAAAATTTAATCCCAATGGCAGCACCGTACCTCGAATTTGCCTACAACAACTCAGGCAACTCTGCTATTTTTAAAGGGAGGGGTGGGAGAGAAACCCCCCAAACAAATATCATAAATATATTTGATCCATGCCTCTCGTTTATTTTTAAATAAACCTCACAGATAGGGGGTTTGGTGACATCACCAGATATCACCAAAAACTGTTGCATACAACCTGTTTTTCCCCATTCTGAAAAAGTTCTAGAACAGGTTTTTCCCACGCTTGGAGGGAGGTTATAATTGGGCTGCATTTGCATAGCACTTCACTGTCCGGCAATCCACCCCTCCTGTTCAAATATTGTGTTTGTCTTGGGTGGCTTTTGGAACTTGAGGCAACTTCCGCTTTTAATTCAAATAATTTTTGTACCATCTTTCTAAAAAAAAAAAAAAAAAAAAGTTTACATTCCTGTTTTTCCATGTGAATGAGGGGAGGCAGGCAGAAGTTTTTTTGCAGAATATATTCCGGTTAACTCAACCGTTAAAAGTCATCAAAATGAGCCTTTTTGAGGGTTTGAAATGACCCTCTGAACTCCCGAGCTGGGTTCATGTAACATTCCAGGCTGAAATGTGGTTGAAATAGTTTGTGATTCATTGCATTTCGTGAACGGAGGGAAAATGGCTTTAAAAATGAGTTTCGTTAACCTCCCAAGTTCAGAGACAGGGCTGTTAGTTACACATTGCAGTGCTGGGTTCTTTTTATTTTTATTTTATTCATTTATTTATTTGTCAAGCATCTATAAGGTTACGGATAAAAGTATAAACATGATTGTGAATACATGAAATCAGTGGTGGAATCCAAATTTTTTTTTACTACCGGTTCGGTGGGCGTGGAGAATGGTACAAAGAATTTTAAAGATCAACATTCAACTGAAACCAGAGAGTTTCTTGTTGGGATTAATGGACAGTCAATTAGAAGGTTATTTTTATATAATCTCTACCCACGATGGCGAACCCGTGGCACGCGTGCCCAAAGTGGCACACGGAGCCATGTCACCTGGCACGCCCGGTGTTGCCCGTTCGTCTTCTGGGTTTCGGGCACGTATGCACACACATGACGATCAGCTGGCCTTTTTGCATGGGCAGTGCTGCAAACTGGAAGAGCTGGTTTTGCGTTTTCCTGTGTGAGCATGTGCGCTGGCCAGCTGATCGTCGCATGCGCATGTGTGCCAGAAAACCCGGAAGAGTAGCTGGCTGAAACCGGAAGTTCAATAGCTGAAACCGGAAGTTCATTTTCGGGTGCGCGCATGCGCTCTGGGCAGCTCCTCTTCCGGGTTGTGGCCCAGGCACATGCACACACACCCCTTCCAGCACTCGATGCCAAAGAGGGTCACCATCACTGACCTATACCAGGTCTACTATATACACAAAAATGAAAAGATTGAGAAATATCCAAACTGGAAGAATGGCTTGGGACGATGACAGAAAGCAGAGATGGCAAAATTAACTAAAATTAATAAAAAATTTCATTTTTCAAGTGGTCCCATTCATGACTTTTTGGGATGCAGGCCTGGCACTCAAAATGTCAAGTGGGGCCTGCACTCCCCACTCCCCGCCCCCAAATTCTAGCATCTTTGTGCTGCAAAACAATTTATACTGAGATACTATAACTCCTTTTAACCAGCAGGTGTCACCTAAAATGAAGCAAAGAAAAAAGAGAGTTCCCCACTAAAAAAATAAAAACCTCTACTGCAGGGAGTGAAATGCTACCGGTTTAGGCCGGTATTCCCAAACTGGTAGTAAAATAACAACAACAACAACAACAACAACAGAGTTGGAAGGGACCTTGGAGGTCTTCTAGTCCAACCCCCTGCCGAGGCAGGAAACCCTGTACCATTTCAGACAAATGGTTATCCAACATCTTCTTAAAAACTTCCAGTGTTGGAGCATTCACAACTTCTGCAGGCAAGTCGTTCCACTCATTAATTGTTCTAATTGTCCGGAAATTTCTCCTTAGTTCTAAGTTGCTTCTTTCCTTGATCAGTTTCCACCCATTGCTTCTTGTTCTACCCTCAGGTGCTTTGGAGAACAGCCCGACTCCCACTTCTCTGTGGCAGCCCCTGAGATATTGGAACACTGCTATCATGTCTCCCCTAGTCCTTCTTTTCATTAAACTAGACATACCCAGTTCCTGCAACTGTTCTTCCTATGTTTTAGCCTCCAGTCCCCTAATCATCTTTGTTGCTCTTCTCTGCACTCTTTCTAGAGTCTTAACATCTTTTTGATTGTGTCTGCTCTCATCCTACATTCCCACCCCACTCTGGGGTGAACCAGAGGTGGTATTTGCCAGTTCTCCAAACTACTGAAAATTTCCACTATTGGTTCTCCCAACTGCTCAAAATTTCTGCTACCAGTTCTCCAGAACCTGTCAGAACCTGCTGGATTTCACCCCTGAGTATAGGGTCTCCTGCTTGAGCCGGGGGTGGACTAGAAGACCTCCAAGGTCCTTTCCATCCCTAAGATTTTATAATTCTATAAAGCATTCACAAAATAAGTTCTTTTAGAGGGAGATTACCTTTCACTTTCTATGCACCGTAGCACTATAATCTCCGTTTTGTTACCTATTTTACCTTTTTCCTGTCCTAAAACATTCCATCACGTAAGTCTTTTTGCTATGATTTTTGCTATGAAGCTATTCTAGCTTTCCTCAGACAGAGGAAGGAGATATTTATTTAGTTTAAAAATAAGTTTCTTTAAATTTGGTTTAAAGCCAGGAACATATTAAATGCCATCTTCAAAGAAGGCCATCAACCGCCAAATGTAAATCTGCTTCTAAATTAGCATTTATTGTGCATTTTTTAAAATTGATGTATTTTTTAAAAAAAATGCAGTCATCGTGAGGTAGGCAATATATTTACCATCCATTTATTAACGGTTTGGAATAAGCATCTGAAAATGGTTTATTTTTGTTTTCATTTAAAGCAGTACAGGTAGTCCTTGACTTACAATGATTCGTTTAGTGACCGTGGAGTTGCAACATTATGATAGTTTTTTTCAGTTACGACCTTTGTGGCATGATCATGTGACCAAAACTCAGACGTTTGGCAACTGATTCATATTTATGACCGTTGCAGTGTCCCGGGGTCACGTGATCCGCTTTCGCGAACTTCTGACAAGCAAAGTCAATGGGGAAGCCAGATTCGCTTAACAACCGTGTTCCTAACTAAACAACGGCAGTGATTCACTTAGCAACTGTGACAAGAAAAGTCGTAAAATGGGGCAAAACTCACACTAACAGAAATTTTGGGCTCAACTGTGGTCGCAAGTCGAGAACTGCTTGTATCCTGAAATGAGAAACAGCCTTAAAGAATAAGAGTAAGCTGGTTTCAGGCAACCCACAAAGCTCAGGTTGTGGGGCTTACAGAATTAGCAGCCAATGTCATTTAGACTTTAAAATGTTGGAGTAGCACTGGAAAGGCCCGGGTTCAAATCCTGTCTTGGTCGGTCATGGAAGCTCCCTCGGGAATCGAACCCTTGTCCCATGACTGTTGTGGTGGGGAAAACAGAAGGAAAGAATGCTGCGTACAATACAATGCTTTGGACTTCTGACTTAAAGGCATGTCGTGTCCCACTCCTCTGCTGACGGCCGGGTCAGGGAAATCCGAATCAGGCGTGCCTCTGCAGCTCTGCCAAAGTCCTAGCAAAGTTCTCAAGGCAGGCAGGAGACCAGAAAGTGACTTCAGCAAGATATGTTTAGACTTTGCCTGACTCAGAGAATGCCAGAAAGCAGGTCCTTTATATAGGCCATGGGGTGTGGCTCCATGACTCAGCACTTATCCAGGCCTGCCCCTCCCTTCCTTCTGTTGCCTCCGCCTATCAAGTCTTCTGAAGCGAGGGTCACTCCAGTCGGCAGCTGTTGGTAATTGACCTCCCTCAGGCTCACATGCTGTGGGGGAGGGGGAGGGGTCTAGTTGCTCCGTTTGCCTGGGCATGGAGCCAGAGCTGGGGGCTGGAGGTATTTCTTCCTCTTCAGCCTGTCTGGGCATGGAGCCAGGGCTGGGGCCAGGAGGCATACTAGGACATTCCTCAGCGTTCGGAAGCAGATAAGAAGGCCCCGGCTGCGGTGAGAGCGGGCAAGACACAACAAGGCAAGAGAGAATCTAACAAATGAATCCACAAAGAAATAGCGGCTATGCCTATTTTAGTTCCGCTTCCAGGCACGTTCATCAAAAGAGGAGATTCTCTGAGTAAATAAGGACTAGAAACATGGGACGTTTTGGTTGGGGGTTTTTTTTTCCCCCCCTTTAGCTGAAAGCTGAGTTTCATCCACTCTTCACATTCCCATGAACAAATACAGAACTACGGAATAATGTATTCAACCTTCTCTCGCTCACTTTTTCCTGAGTGAGCTCATCCCTTGGCCCGGATTCCCATCTGGCTGGGTTTTCTACCCGGGGTCAGTCCTAGCGCCACCTTCTCATAAATTTAGCTTCCCCATCCTCTGCCAATCTAGTCAGATTTTGTTTAATATCTGCAAAGGAAGGGCAACCGCCAGGAAGCGGGTCCCGGATGGAACCTGCTCTTTTAATATATCCTAGCAAACAGCCCTCCCAACACGGCGGCGTCTTTGGCAAGGCGAAAGCCAAAATGGAGTCCAACCGCCATAAATCAGGAAGAGCTGTTTTTCCAAGCCACGCTGCTGAAACACCAGAGATAAAGATGGAACAAAAGCTAGCAAAAGAGGGCACAGGACATTATAATTCTGAATCGTTCATCAAAGCTTTGCTTTCACCTCCAGCAAACAATGGCTGCCAGAATTAGAACAGGACACCAGCCTTCCCCAGCCTTCCCGTCCAAAATTCTCAGTCTTTGGCCAGGCTGGCTGAGGAATCTGGGAGCTGTTGCCCCAACACATCGAAAGGGCTGCAGCACACAGGGAAACAATGTGAAAAAAAGGTAACCAAACACTAAAATAATGGTAAAGGTTCCCCTCGCACATGCGTGCTAGTCGTTCCCGACTCTAGGGGGCGGTGCTCCTCTCTGTTTCAAAGCCGAAGAACCAGCGCTGTCCGAAGACGTCTCCGTGGCCATGTGGCCAGCATGACTCAAAGCCAAAGGCGCACGGAACGCCAAAGGTGGTCCCTATTTTTCTACTTGCATTTTTTTTACGTGCTTTCGAACTGCTAGGTTGGCAGAAACTGGGACAAGTCACGGGAGCTCACCCCGTTACGCAACATTAAGGATTCGAACCGCTGAATTTCCGACCTTTTGATCGACAAGCTCGGCGTCTTAGCCACTGAGCAACCAAACACTAGTATACAGTATTTTGCTCCTATGGTATTTTTTTCCCTAGGCGGTGAAATTCAGGATTATTGCCTTTGGAAGAGAAAAGAATGTCATAAACCAGGTTCTAAGAGACCGGTTTCGACACAATGAAAGCAGAAAATCACATTTCGACTTAAAGCAATTACACGCTAAGGCGTTTACATATAACAAGAAGCTATACTGTTGTTGAAAGCTTAGCCCATTCAGTATAATGACAGTCCGTCCTGGCAATTCTGGGGATTGGAGTTCAACTTTCTGCAGCAAAGCACATATCCTGCCACAGAGCGGTCAGCTAATATTGTTAGCAACTCTTCAAACAAAGATCTGGACTAAATGAATTGTTTGTGGCACAGTACCGAACTCAACAATGAAAAAAAAAAAGATAATTAGAAGAGGCACCCATGAAAGTCATACATGCTGACTTTCTATAGCAAGAGCAGGCAACCTTTGAGGTTGGGGGCACCTTTTAAATATTAAAATGTTAGGTACTGTCCTAGAACGGCTACCACGGTGGATGTTATTTTATATTTTCTTTTGTTTATTTATTTTGCTCTACCTTTATTATTTTATAAGTAACGCAAAGCGGCAGTCATACATAACAGTTGCCTCTAGACGCGGTGTGTGGCACACAAATGTAATACATTTATTTATAAAAGTATTAACAAATAATATTTGTCCCTCCCATTTTTCACACAACAACAATCCTGTGAGGTGGGTTGGTCTGAGAGAGAATGACTGGCCCAAGGTCACCCACTGGCTTTCATGGCTAAGGCAAGACTAGAACTCGCAGTCTCCTGGTTATTGGCCCAAAGCCATACAGCTGCTTTTCATGGCTAAGGCAAGTCTAGAACTCTCAGTCTCCCAGTTATTGGCCCAAAGTCACCCAGCCAGTTTTCACGCCTGAGAGAGGGCTAAAACTTACCATCTCTTGGTAATTGGCTCCAAATCACCCAGCCAGCTTTCATGGCGAAGTCAGAACTAGAACTCACCATCTCCTGGTTTCTAGGCCAGCACCTTCACCGCTGGGCCAAACTGGCTTTTTAACCCTTAATCACAAAACTCTCATTTACCAAGAAACCAGTCAGTTCCCAATGTTCTCTTTGATGTCAGGGAAACTAATGCTTTGCAGCAGGCTACTTTCCCATTTCATTTTTCTTTTAATTCCTTTTTTTTTTTAAAGGGTTTTTCGAAAGCCTGTTGGGTGTTACGAAAGATGTCTAGAGACAGCCTGGTCTCCAAAGTGGCCATGTGGCTCACCTATTACCCCAGAGAGCATAAAACAAATAAGAGAACTGCGCTTTTCGATAGTTTACCTTAGCTGCTCAAAATCTGTGTCTTCTTCCAGCACTTTCCCCGGCTCCCAGCTATGCCTTCGGAAGGAATCGTACATGTGACTGGATCCCTTCGATGTCCGTGACCGGCGCATGTGCACGTTCAAGTACTGGCTGTTCTCTTCCTCCTTCTCCTCTTCCTCCTCGGTGGCTCCCCAGTCTCCTGCCAAAGATGGGCCCGGCTCCATGGCTGACAAGCAGTGGGGTTTCTGGTTGCATTCATAGGGGTGCATCTCCGAGGCGGAGGGGTTCATGCCTTGCAAAAGGGAGGGATGCCAAAGACCAGAAGACTTTGGGGTGGGATGGGGGAAGAGGAAAGAGCAGGAGAAAAAGGAGAAAGTCGAATTATAAATAAGGCCAGTCCTTCCGGTTTTGGAACTTGCAGGCTTGAGGCTAAGTGAAAGTTAAATTCAGCTATTGTGCTGAGCAGCGAGTTAGCCTTTTCACAGTAATTTGCTTCTAAAGTAGGACGACATATCACAGGACATGCTTAGCTATTAATATTTGAACCATGGTTTATTCCAGGGAAAAAAAACACCTTTTTTAAAAAATTTGCATAACGTATAATATAATGCATAATGTTGTGCCTAGTTCACAAAGACACATTAGGTTCCATTGTGGCTGGTTAGTTGGGGGTCCAGGGCAAAGCTTGTCTTCAGCCGGTTTGCATCGGTTCGTGCGAGCCGTTGGCAGAAATTCGGCCAAGGTCCCCAAACTCATAGCGATGGCTGACTGGCCACACCCCCAAGCCAGTCCCCCGGTTGCCATTTGTTTACTCCGCCTGCCATGTTCATCGCCGCCATGCCTTGCAAGTCCAATGGGATGCGCATGCATAAAGAACATGGCGGCAACGGCAGTAGCTTTTTCCGCGACCTCTGGTACTTTTCAGCGGCCTGCGGCCAGCAGCTCTCAAAGAGGCTTCTCTGCCAGCTGCTTTCCAGCAGCAGCAGCTGTCTGGGGGCCGCCAAAAACTCCGGCCAGCTTGCCTTCCGGGCTCTGGACTAGCCACTGCGGAAGGTAAGCAGCCCGAACAAAGAGGCAGTGGTGGGGCAGGAAGCGGAGCTAGGCCCGGGGTCACTAAAGGAGGGGAAACGCGGGAGGGAGCGGAGTTAGATAGGTGGAAATTCCCAAAATTTTCCTACCTTTTCCTGTGGGTGTGGCTAGGTGGTGGTGGGGTCTTGTGACTGAGTGGCGGGGTGAAATCCAGCAGGTTCTGACAGGTTCTGGAGAACCGGTAGCGGAAATTTTGAGCAGTTCGGAGAACCGGTAGCAGAAATTTTGAGTAGTTTGGAGAACCGGCAAATCCCACCTCTGGCTGGCCCCAGAGTGGGGTGGGAATGGAGATTTTGCAATATCCTTTCCCCAGGAGTGGGGAGGAAATGGAGATTTTGCAGTATCCTTCCCCTGCCACGCCCACCAAGCCACGCCCCTCCAAACCGGTAGTAAAAAAAAATTGGATTTCACCATGCTGAGTGGGCGTGTGCGATGTCAAACTGGCCACACCCACTCCATCACACGTCTCCACCTAGCCACACCCACCAAACTGGTAGCGAAAATGTTTGAAACCCACCGCTGGTCTAGGGTGTGGTACCGCCACGGAGTAAAAAAATAAAGAGAGCAGATTAGTTGTTCCTAGAGACTTGAAAAAGTCAAACATCAGCAACCAATAATGTTGGAAACTTGGGAAAGAATTTGGGTGAAGAATGTTAAATTTACACAAGCGCAAAATATGAGAGAAAATTTTTATAAGATGTTTTATAGATGGCATTTAGACCCCCAAAAATTGTCATGTATGTATCCTAATGTACAGGCTAAATGCTGGAGATGTGATTGTGAAGATGCTACTTATTATCATATATGGTGGACTTGCAAAAAAGTTAAAGCATTTTGGATTAAAGTATGGTGGATCATGCAGAATATTTTGAAAAAGAAGATTAAGTTTACCCCGCAGTTCTTTTTACTAGGAATAATTATGGATTGTACAGCTATAGAGACTAAATTGATTCTGAACTTAATAACAGCCGCAAGACTTTTGATTGCTCAATATTGGAAGAAAGAAGAATTACCTACAATTGAAGAATGGACTCTTAAAGTATCAAATCTGGCAGAAATGGCAAAAATTTCTGCTTACTTGAAAGACTATACACAAGAAAAATATATTTTAGAATGGAAAATGTGGATTGATTATATTCAAAATAAGTATCAGATAAAAAAATATCAAATAGCATATGAGTAAATTTAGGAAATAATTTGTATTAGATATATTTTTGAAGGAGAGGGGAATTGAGAGTGTGAATAAGCGTGGAGAGACTAGAGATTATAATTTAGGAATTATTTTAGATTATGATTGTTAGTTTTGATACCCTGCATTTTGTTCTGGGAAGTCGGGTGGGGGTGGGGGTAAAGGGAAGGGAATTGGGGGGTTGAGGTTAGTGATGGAGTGATGGTTAAGGTACAGGGATTATTGAAGATGTATAAATATAATTAATGTAGGGTCGGGTCTGACCAGTTGCCATTTTAGAACGGTGGGGAGGGAAAAAAGAGAGAGTAGGAGGTAGGAAAGAGGAGAAGAGGAAGGAAGAGGGGTAGAAGAGGGAGAAGAGTGTAGGGTGGAGGGAGGAGAGGAGGTAGATAAGAGAAGGAGAGGAAGGTTTGGAAAGTAAAAGAAGGTAGAAGAGGGAAGAAGGTTAAAAAGGGGGGTGGTGACTGGGCAGGCCCGACTAATTGTATATAACTGTACATTGGATGAATTATTTCATAAGATTGTAAAAATAAAACTTTTTTATAAAAAAAAAAAAAAAAAAGTCAAACTGAGAAGGCCGATCTCTACCACTCCCTCAAACCTCCCCCAGACCATCTTCCCCCTTGAGGAAGAGAAGGGAAAGAAGAACACAAAAAACCCACAATAATTTTAGGTCCCCAAACTCTATAGCAGGGATCTCCAACCTTGGTCCCTTTAAGACTTGTGGACTTCAACTCCCAGAGTTCCTCAGCCAGCTTTGCTGGCTGAGGGATTCTGGGAGTTGAAGTCCACAAGTCTTAAAGGGACCAAGGTTGGAGACCCCTGCTCTATAGAGTCCTCTTTATCATCACAATATCTCCTCATCTTTTATCTCGGCAAGCAGGCACACATTCGTATTTTATTTTCTTCTTCTTTTTTTTGTAAAATAATTTTTATTAAACTTTAAATTTTTAAAAACAAAATAAAGAGAAGAAAAATACAACAACAACAACAAAAAACCAAAGACTCATTATAAAACACGTAACAAACACAACACTGCATATTTAAAAGCTGGCCGTATCGGCAATGATATATATTCTCCGTTCTTATTTACTCCGTTCCTCTACATACTTATATTTACATTGATTTCTATTTACTGATCCATCCTATTCAATTCAATAGTTTACACTTCCTAATTTTAACTTAAAAAAAAGATTAACATTCCAATTTATAATTTTGATTTCTTTTTTCTAATATTTTATTTTCTTTGCATGCCTATTTGAGAGCCCAGAATCATAATTGGGGGAAAATAAATATATACATATATATATATTGCTCCCAGAAGCACGAAGCTGAAGCCTGAAGATGACGAATGAGACTTCGTCGAAACGTCGCCAAGACACTTCCAATTTTACGCGGGAGAAAACCCGAATAACCAAAGACCTACATACAAACACCCGCGAAAACCTCAGAAAACAAATACATACATATATATATATTTTCGGGTCTTTTCCCATGTAAGGTTGAGAGTATCTTGGCGATATTTCAACATTTCAACGAAGATGATGAGTGAGACCTCGTCAAAACGTCGGCAAGATACTCTCAACCTTACACGGGAAAAGACCCGAAAATGCCAAGACCTACCTACATACATACATATATATATATCTATATCTTGGGATATATATATATATATATATATATATATATATATATATATATATATATATATATATATATATATATATATATATATATAATTTCTCCTAGAAGCACGAAGCTGTAAACACCTAGCCTGAAGATGACGAATGGGATTTCGTCGAAACGTCGCCAAGACACTTCCAATTTACATGGGAGACAACCTGAATAACCAAAGAACTACACACACACACACACACACACACACACACACATATAAAATATCTGGGGATTTAATAAATTACATGCGCCTAGTTGACAGCATCTACACTTTAAGCCTCAACGGATATAAATCTTGCCTCGAACAAACTTTCACACATCCTTATATTTAAACTCTGTGTGTGTGTGTGTGTGTGTGTGTGTGTGTGTGTGTGTGTACTTTAAAAATAAGGATGTGCAAGTGCTTTACTCATGTATGTATGTGTGTATGTATGTATACACACATCAGAAAATAGGTTTTTTTTTTAAAAAAATCCCAGTTTTGTAGACTTTTTGGAAATAATTTGCTTTCCTTGCCAAATCTATCTTCCCTCAGCAGCCTGAGGGGGAGTAAGGAAAAAAAAAAAGCCAAAATCCACCCTCAGCGTTGTGGAAAATGGCCGTGGGCAAAGAATCCAACCGGGCTGGCTGAGATAAAGAAGGAATTTATTTACACCACCATCATCCCGTCGCGAAACAAAATTCCCATTTCTGGATTGTTGAAGGTTTCGGGCTTTCACAGGATTAGCCTTTCTTTGCCCCCTTCCCCTCAAAAAAACAAAATGGTTCCTCTTCCCTCGTTTTTGAGGAAACAAAATGGAGTCACTGCGGCCAAGCGTTGCCACGAAGGCCGAGAAGGGGAAGCCGTGAGGTGGGGGGGGGAAGGCAACATCCTCAGGCCACCTTTTGGGAAAAAATGCACAATCGTGTTGGTGATTTCAGAAGCCAAAGAGAGGAAGAGATAAAGAGAAAGAGACCAAAAATGAAAGTTTGGCGGTTGGATCTCTTATCAGAACGGAAAGCGATCCCGGCCCTGAAAACAGAAGTGAAGTGGTGTCACTTCCACACCGACAAAGGAAGCAAGTTGAGGGAACAACTACAGCATACGTCCCTCCATGTGTGTGTGTGTGCGCGCGTGTGTAAATAAAAAGTGTGAGAGGGGATTTGTAGTAATAGCATGGTTGCCAGGCAACCGCCCATGTCCGGGATCCTTGCGAGGAATGGGATCTACTTGCTCCACTTGCATCCCAAAAGTGCAAGGTGGTCTACCTGGATTTGTGGCTAGTCCTCAAGCCGCGCACAGTTCATCCTGCCAGGCAGAGGCCTGAAGAATAATAGAATGACAGCGTTGGAAGGGGCCTTGGAGGTCTTCTAGTCCAACCCCTTGCCCTTGCAAGATCTTAGCACCGTGATGGCGAACCTATCACGGTGGCACGCAGCGCCTTCTATGTGGGCACGCGAGCCGTTGACCCGGTTCAGCTCCGCCACACATGTGCGCGTGCCTCCCGCCACCCAGCTGGTCGTTGGGTCTCTGCGGAGGGCAGGGCTCTTATTTATTTATTTATTTATTTATTTATTTATTTATTTATTTATTTATTTATTTATTTATTTATTTATTATTTTATTTTATTTTATTTTATTTTATTTTATTTTATTTTATTTTATTTTATTTATTTATTGTTTACATTTATACCCCGCCCTTCTCCGAAGACTCAGGGCGGCTTACAATGTATAAGGCAATAGTCTCATTCTATTTGTATATTTTTTTACAAAGTCAAATATTGTCCCCCCAACAATCTGGGTCCTCATTTTACCTACCTTATAAAGGGTGGAAGGCTGAGTCAACCTTGGGCCGGGCTCGAACCTGCAGTAATTGCAGGCTCTGTGTTTTTAATAACAGGCTTCTCTATTGCCTGAGCTATCCCGGCCCCTTTATTTTGTCAAACACATATTAAATAAGTATAAGAATGAATTCAATGCATAAAATGAATACAACTAAAGGGAACATTAGGACAGGAACGGAAGGCACGCTGGTGCTCTTATGCACGCCCCTTACAGACCTCTTAGGAATGGGGTGAGGTCAATAGTAGATACAGTCTTTGGTTAAAGCTTTGGGGATTTTGGGAAGAGACCACAGAGTCAGGTAGTGCATTCCAGGCATTAACAGCTCTATTACTGAAGTCATATTTTCTGCAATCGAGATTGGAGCGGTTCACTTTAAGTTTGAATCTAGTGTGAGCTCGTGTATTGTTGTGGTTGAAGCTGAAGTAGTCTTCGACAGGAAGGACATTGTAGCAGATGATTTTATGAGCTAAGCTCAGGTCATACCGAAGGCGGCATAGTTCTAAATTTTCTAAACCCAGAATTTCAAGTCTGGTGGTGTTAAGGTATTTTGTTGCGATCAGTGGAGGACTCGTCTTGTGAAATATTTCTGGACACGCTCAATTGTATTAATGTCCGATATGCAGTGTGGGTTCCAGACAGATGAGCTGCATTCGAGAATCGGTCTAACAAAGGTTTTGTATGCTCTGGTTAGTAGAGTAATCATATGGTGGGCTGTGCACTGATGCGTGGAGGGGCACGTATGTGCAGGGGGTGGGGCACGTGCGGGGGGGCTGTGCATGCATGGGGGTGCATACAAAGGCTGCGCACACATGTGCGGAGTGGGGCGCATGCATGGGGGCTGCGCTCATTGAATTTTGGGGTTCGGGGGCGCATGCGGGGGTTGTGCACATATGTGGGGGGTGGCGGGCGCACGGGGCAATCACATGCACACACAGGGGGGTTATGCACACTTTTCATTTTGGGGATTCAGGCACATGCATTTCTGCACACTTTGAGCACTCGGTCTGGAAAAGGTTAACCATCACTCTCTTAGCACAAGATGCAACATCAGGGGATCCTAATTTAAAAGCAATTTAATTTTCACCTTCAGGCAAAATCATGCCAAACAATTCAGTGCAGATAATAGGGCCGACCACCCATGATTTTATTTTATTTTATTTTATTTGCATTTATATCCCACCCTTCTCCGAAGACTCAGGGCGGCTTACACTATGTCAAGCAATAGTCTTCATCCATTTGTATATTATATACAAAGTCAACTTTTATTGCCCCCAACAATCTGGGTCCTCATTTTACCTACCTTATTAAGCTTCTCCTGCAGCCATACAGCTACCGTAGTGCTCGACTTACAACAGTTCATTTAGTGACGGCTCAAAGTTACAACGGCACTGAAAAAAAGTGACTTAGGACCATTTCCCCACACTTACGACCATTGCATCATTTCCCCCACGGACAAGTGATTTACATTCAGTTGCTTGACAAATGTCTCACATTTATGACTCTTGCTGTGTCCCAAGGTCGTGCGATCACCACAAGCCAATGGGGAAGCCAGATTCACTTAACAACCGGGCTTACCAATTTAACAACTGCAGTGATTCACTTAACAAATGTGGCAAGAAAATTGGTAAAATTTTCAACAAATTCCTCACTTAACAACAGAAATGTTGGGCTCAATTGTGGTCGTAAATTGAGGACCACCAGTATTCTAAGTCAGGGGTCTCCAACCTTGGCAACTTTAAGACTTGTGGACTTCAACTCCCAGAATCCTGGGAGTTGAAGTCCACAAGTCTTAAAGTTGCCACGGTTGGAGACCTCTGTTTCTAAGTGATACTTTGGTAGCAATTCCTAGGCCTAATTATTTTACAGTAGGTACGTCTTGGTGTATTATGGGGACGCAGGTCCACTTTAATCAAGGAGGAAACCTATATTAAAATTATTTATTTATATATCATATTGGTAGTCCTTGACTTACGACCACAACAGAGCCTAACATTTTTGTTGTTAACCAAGACAGTTGAGTTTTGCCCCATTTTACAATTTTCTTGCCACACTTGTTAAATGAATCCATGCAGTTAAGTTAGCAACACAGTTGTTAAATATGAATCTGGCTTCCCCGTTGATTTTGTCAGAAAATCGCAAAAAAAACACCACCACCACAGGAATCATATGATCCCGGGACACTACAACTGTCATAAATATGAGCTCAAATTTGGATACTTGGCTAACGTCCAAATTTTGATCATGTGTGATCAACAGTCGCAACTGTTCATTGGAATGAACATCGGCACGAATTGTGCTATCTAGCTGTATTCACACAATAAACACATTCAGGGTTTTCGCGGGCCTGGTTTTTCTGAATTGCCAATATCCGCACCCCATAGAAAGCCATAACCACACCCGTTAAATTTACACAACGTGCTGATGCCCAACAATTTGAGCCATGAATATTTCAGGCTAACATATTGGGTAAACCCAGCCTCTTGTCGTGTTCATACAAAATACAGCTAACCATGGCTTGTTTAACCATCATGTATTGAATAATCCCCAATGTGCTGAAATTAAGACATAAACCTTGGTACCATCGTCCCTAATTGGTTAGGGTTTTGGACAATACACTAAGATGCAAACAAATTGCATGATGGCTCGGTGCAATGTGTGAACGCTGCTCTGTGTATTTAATCCAAGCCATTTTCTTTAAAATATATGCACCCATGACATGGTGCCAAAGAAAACCCATCAAGGAACTTCTCAAGACTGTCTCGTTTTTCATTTTGAAGTCCCACCCTGCAATGAACCACTTCCTCAAAGCCACGTCTTCCAACTCTGCTTTCTGAACAGAAACAATTCTCAGGGTTTTTTTTGCCCATAACGTTTTATTTCCCCATATCGGACCATCAATCTTGATTCCAGGGTTCAGCAGTCCGGTTAAAAACCAGGCAGCTATGCTGGATCAGCCTAGACCACAGGCCCTTCTCCTTGCCACTTTTCCACCAGGTTTAACTCTGATCAGCAGTGCGCAGCGGCAGCTAAAAAAGCCAATGCAGTCCTAGGCTGCATTAACAGAGGGATACAATCAAGATCAAGGGAGGTCCTAATACCACTATATAAAGCCTTAGTAAGACCACACCTAGAATACTGCATCCAGTTTTGGTCACCACACTATAAAAAAGACGTTGAGACTCCAGAAACAGTGCAGAGAAGAGCAACCAAGAGGATTAGGAGGTTAAAACATATGATGAACGGTTGCAGGAACTAGGCATGGCTGGTCTAGGGAAGAGAAGGACCGGGGGAGACAGGAGAGCATCTTCCAATATTTGAGGGGCTGCCCCAGAGAGGAGGAAGGGGGTCAAGCTATTTTCCAAAGCATCCGAAGGCCAGATAAGGAAGAATGAATGGAAACTGACCAAGGAGAGATTCAACCTGGAAATAATGAGAAATTTTCTGACAGTGAGAACAATCAACCGAAGGAACAGAAGCTGTCTTCATTAGTTGCGGGAGCTTCATCATCTGAGACTTTCAAGAAGAGATTGGACTGCCATTTGTCAGAAATGGTTTAGGGTCTCCTGCTTGGGCGGGGGGGTGGGGTGGGCAGGGTGTTGGACAAGTTGATCTACAAGGTCCCTTCCAACCAGTGGTGAAATCCAATTTTTTTTATTACTGGTTCTGTGGACGTAGCTTGGTGGGCGTGGTGTGGCTTGGTGGGCATGACAGGGGAAGGATACTGCAAAATCCCCATTCCCACCCCACTGGGCCCAGCCAGAGGTGATATTTGTCTGGTTTGATTCTGCAACCCAACAAGACAGACACAGACTTCAAAGGATAATTAGAACTGCAGAAAAAACCATGGCTACCAACCTGCCTTCCATGTATACTGCACGAATCAAGAAGAGGGCCGTGAAAATATTTACAGACCTCTCACATCCTGGACATAAACTGTTTCAACTCCTACCCTCAAAACGACGCTATAGAGCACTGCACACCAGAACAACTAGACACAAGAACAGTTTTTTCCCGAAGGCCATCACTCTGCTAAACAAATAATTCCATCAACACTGTCAAACTATTTACTAAGTCTGCACTACTATTAATCTTCTCATCATTCCCATCACCCGTCTCCTTCCACTTATGATTGTAACTTTGTTGCTTGTATCCTTTTGATTTATACTGCAATTGTTTCCTGATTGCTTAATTGTAGCCTATGACTATCGTTAAGTGTTATATCATTAAGTGTTAAATTTGTACCCTATGACTATCATTAAGTGTAAGAGTTGTACCTTGATGAAGGTATCTTTTCTTTTATGTACACTGAGAGCATATGCACCAAGACAAATTCCTTGTGTGTCCAATCACACTTGGCCAATAAAAATTCTCTTCTCTTCTCTTCTCTTCTCTTCTCTTCTCTTCTCTTCTCTTCTCTTTTCTCTCCTCTCCTCTCCTCTCCTCTCCTCTCCTCTCCTCTCCTCTCCTCTTCTATGATTCTTGACGAATGTATCTTTTCTTTTATGTGCATTGGGAGCATATGCACCAAGACTAATTCCTTGTGTATCCAATCACACTTGGCCAATAAAAAATTCTATTCTATTCTCCAAACGACTCAAAATTTCTGCTACCAGTTCTCCAGAACCTGTCAGAATCTGCTGAATTTCACACCTGCTTCATTAATCAGACTTTGTTAAATCTGTTAATCTGTTAAATCACCGGCTCCAATCCCAGCAGTTTTGCAGAGGAGGCGGCTCTGCAGTTTCTAAAAAAGGTTAAATTATGGCCGAAGTTTATTAAAGCTGAAACATTTCGTTACTCATCCAAGTCACTTCTTCAGTCAACATGAAAATTTGGGTAGGCAGAGAATCAGGGAGTCATTGGAAAGAACCAACTCTGGCTATACAGACTGTTTCTCCCCAAAATCAAAAGCAACATGTAAAAAAAATGAAGATTCAATCATCCAGGCCAAAAAAATATCTCCAAAGCTTAAACTGGACCAAAATTTATTAAAACGGAGACATTTTTGTTACTCATCCAAAAACTTCTGCAGTCAAAAACCTGGGTATTCATTTTGACCGAATATGTTACTTGGATGAGTAATGAAACATCTCCGTTTTAATAAAACTTTGGTCCAGTTGCCAAGATTTAACTTTTTGAGATACAAAGGTCCTAATCGGAAGCCCCCTGTTCAATTCTGGAGCCGACTAGAGGTCCGGTTCCCCCACCATAGAGTCTCCTCCTAGCATGAAGTCCTTTTTCCTCTACCTGTCTTAACCGAAAGCCCTATCAATTGTGAAGCCGACCAGCAACAGGGAGCCGGAGCAGAGGGACGAAAGAGCCACATACGGCTCCAGAGCCGCAAGTTGCTGACCCTGGGACTAACTGAATGGTGTTTTAAGCTTTCTTTAAGCTCCAGTAAATAGATCGGTCTATTTGGTACCGCCTCCCCGTTCATAACAAAACCTCCTTTAAAAGGCACATTGCCATTGTTATGGCACAACGTTCAGCGATCTTTTTTTAGATATGCTAAAGGCTAAAGTGCTTCGTGAAAATATAACTGGGGGAAAAAAATCATTTGCACAGTGCAGGAATTAGCTAAATTAGCTGAAACGTGATAGGCCACGTTAAAATCCGAACAGGAGCTTTTCTCAAAACAAAATTTTGGAAAGGGAAATGTTAAGATATGTGGACTCCCAGAGCTGAAGTCCGCGCATCTTAATGTTGACAAACACTGTACTTACTACCTGGACTATTTTTTTTATAAGGTACTGTTCACGAAACCTGCCAGCCCATAATACCATTTATTTGATTTTGGCTTGGCATGCACAAAAGCAGGCATTGCAGTTTGCAAACCAGGATTTATAGTTTAGAGCAGGGGTCACCAACCTTTCGGACCTCAGGGACCACTAAATTCATAATTTTAAATCTCGCGGACCACTGATATGATGATCTGCCTAGTGACTGGCTGGGTGGGTGCGACAAGGTGGTCACGTGACTGGCCAATTCAATGTCACTCACGTCGAGGGGCACCTTGCCAGCTTCTACTCGCTACTCCTCACCTGCCCGCCCGGGCTCCTTAGGGCCCCAAGAGGAAGGAGTTGTTGGAACTAAGCAGCCACCACGAGAAAGAGTTGGCAAAACGGCTGGCTCAGTTCAAATTGGATCTGGCCGAGAAGGAGGCTCAGCAAAAGCATCTCACTGAGGACTAGGAGCATAGGCTTTCCAAGCAGAGGGAAGTCCTGTAGGAGTGCAAGGCCAGGAACCGGTGCTTGGAGGCTCAGCGGGCTGAGATGGTCAGCCCAGTTCCAGGCCGTGATGCAGTCCCACTGGAACGAGGCTCTTCGGCTCTTCGCCACCAGCGGCTCTTCCCTGCAGCCTTCTCCGAAAACCCCACACCAGGAGGCTGAAGCAGACCCCAAGTCGGAATTTCTGCCCCCCTTTGTCCCCCACAAAATGACCCCGAAGGGGGAGACTCTCTGCAGCAACACAACCGTTCATTGCACGTATCCATCCCAGGGACTGTAGTTTGAGGACCCCTGATTTAATGCAATATAAAAAATGCCAATAATTATTCTGCGGACCACCAACATTTTCTCACGGACCACCAGTTGGTGACTGCTGGTTTAGACTGTTCTGCCATCGCTGCTGGTTGTGGCTTTGTTGAACAACCCAAGATTACACCGTGGTTTTTTTTTTAGCCAATGGGCAAAGCCAGTTAAGCCAAGGCGCTACGTGGTGAGACCTAGGTCTAAAAAAACCAGAAACAAGCTGCAGAGTCCCAAGGTAAAGTATTTTACATGGCGGTGTCATTCTTCTAAATTAGTCAATGTGTGATCAGGATGGGTGAGCTGAGGGAGGGGCGGAGAAAAATAATTGTCATCGGAAACCTTTCAGAGGAAATGTCTCCATGGGAACTTTGGAAAAGTTTTCACAACATCACTCAAGAGGAAAGCAGCCATGCCCAACAGGGCAGATGGAAAAGGAAAAATGAGCCAAGTAAACACACACACACACACAGATCTCCTCCTACTCCCCCTCCTCCCAAATAAAATGCCATTTGGGGATGAGAAACACACACACACACACACACAGAGCAAAAGGCAGGGTCATTTCAGCAGTTGTGGGAGCTTTATCTCAAGCTCAACCCCTCCAAGATGGAGTGGCAGTGGATGCCAGCATCCCGGTACAGCCAGCTGCAGCCGCGGCTGACTGTTGGGGGCGAGTCATTGGCCCCGATGGAGAGGGTGCGCAACTTGGGCGTTCTCCTGGATGGGCGGTTGTCCTTTGAAGAACATCTGACGACCGTCTCCAGGAGAGCTTTTTATCAGGTATGCCTGATTCGCCAGTTGTGCTCCTTTCTAGACCGGGATTCCCTAGGCACAGTCACTCATGCTCTCGTCACTTCTCGCCTGGACTACTGCAATGCTCTCTACATGGGGCTCCCCTTGAGGAGCACCCGGAGGCTTCAGTTGGTCCAGAATGCGGCTGCGCGGGTGATAGAGGGAGCCACTCGTGGCTACCATGTAACACCACTCCTGCGCAAGCTGCACTGGCTTCCGGTGGTCTTCCGGGTGCACTTCAAGGTGTTGGTTACCACCTTTAAAGCGCTCCATGGCTTAGGACCAGGTTATCTACGGGATCGCCTTCTGCCACCGTTTGCCTCCCACCGACCCGTGCGCTCCCATAGGGAGGGCCTCCTCAGGGTGCCGTCAGTCAAACAATGTCGGCTGGCGATCCCCAGGGGGAGGGCCTTCTCTGTGGGAGCCCCTACCCTCTGGAACGAGCTTCCCCCAGGACTTCGTCAACTTCCTGATCTCCGGGCCTTCCGCCACGAGCTGAAGATGTATTTATTCTTCCGTGCAGGACTGGCATAGAATTAGTATTAGTATTTGTAATTTTAAATGGGGTTTAATGGTTTTATGTATTTTAATTTAGGGGCCAAATTTAATAAGTTTTTTAGCACTGTTTTTTTTGTATTGTATCCATTGATTGTTGATTTTATCTGGCTGTGCACTGCCCTGAGTCCTTTGGGAGAAGGGCGGTATAAAAATTAAATAATAATAATAATAATAATAATAATAATAATAATAATAATAATAATAGTTGTTGTTGTTGTTGTTATTATTGTTATTATTGTTATTATTGTTATTATAAGAGACTGGACTGACACCTGTCAGAAATGGTGTAGGGTCTCCTGCTTGGACTAGAAGACCTCCAAGGTCCCTTTCAGCTCTATTCTGATTGACCTTTCAATGCCATTCCTCTGGTAGAAAATAAATTGCCTTTAAATTAGAATCCTGGGCCAGCCACTTCAAGGGGAACAACACCCCATCCTGTGTCTTGTGTTAAGACCTTGCTAGGGTTGGTCTAGAAGACCTCCAAGGTCCCTTTCAGCTCTATTCCGATTGAGAAATTTCCTGACAGTGAGAACAATTAACTTGTTCTCCTGGAGTTGTGCGTGTTCCATCCCTGGAGGTTCCCCCCACCAAAAAATAGACTAGAGAACCACTTGACTGGGATGATAGTCAGGACTCCTGCCTTGGGCAAGGGGTTGGAGTAGATCAGGGGTCTCCAAACTTGGCAACTTTAAGACTTGTGGACTTCAACTCCCAGAATCTGGGAGTTGAAGTCCACAAGTCTTAAAGTTGCCAAGGTTGGAGACCCCTGGACTAGATGACCTCTGAAGTCCCTTCCGGCCCTAGGATTCTATGAGGGCGATTCTATGAATGCGATAAGCTATGAGCTTATCGCATTCCTCAATTCACAGAGGTTCCTAAGTCATGATTCATAGCACCATGTGAAAGTTTTTTTTTTTATATATAGAATAAAGACCTTCGTTGCTGAAGGGGATATTGTTCCCACGTTTTCTGATTTTCACACACACACACACACACACACCCCGAGAGGTCCTCAGCAACATTTGCAAAGCACACTTATGGAATCACAGGGCTGGAAGGAGCTGTGCACTTTAACAGATTAACCGAGTCGGATGGGACCTTGGAGGTCATCTAGTCCAACCCCCTGCCCAAGCAGGAGATCCTACACCATTTCTGACAGATGGCAGTCCAGTCTCTTCTTGAAAGCCTCCAGTGATGAAGCTCCCACAACTTCCGAAGGCAACTTCTGTTCCATGGGTTGCTTGTTCTCACTGTCAGGAAATTCCTCCTTATTTCCAGGTTGAATCTCTCCTTGTTCAGTTTCCATCCATTATTCCTTATCTGGCCTTCGGGTGCTTTGGAGAATAGCTTGATCTCTTTCCTCCTCTCTGTGGCAGCCCCTCAAATATCGGAAGACTGCTATCAGGTCTCCCCTAGTCCTTCTCTTAAATCAGACTTAGTGACTACAGACAGTCCTCAAACTTATGACCATGAGCCCGAAATTTTTATGGTTTTAAGCGAGACATTTTCAGTGAGCTTTGGCCCATTTTCTTGCCGCCGTTGTTAAGTGAATCACTGCAGCTGGTAAGTGAGTAACACCGCCGTAAAGTGAATCTGGCTCCCCCCCATCATCGACTTTGCTTATCAGAAGGTCGCAAACGGGGATCGCGTGACACCCTCCCCCCCAGGACACTGCAACCGTCATAAATATGAGTCACTTGTCAAGTGTCGTCATTGTAAATCACGTGACCAGGGCCGTGAAAATATTTACAGACTCCTCGCATCCAGGACATAAACTGTTTCAACTCCTACCCTCAAAACGACGCTATAGAGCACTGCACACCAGAATAACTAGACACAAGAACAGTTTTTTCCCGAAGGCCATCACTCTGCTAAACAAATAATTCCCTCAACACTGTCAGACTATTTACTGAATCTGCACTACTATTAATCTTCTCATAGTTCCCATCGCCAATCTCTTTCCACTTATGACTGTATGACTATAACTTGTTGCTGGCAATCCTTATGATTTATATTGATATATTGATCATCAATTGTGTTGTAAATGTTGTACCTTGATGAACGTATCTTTTCTTTTATGTACACTGAGAGCAGATGCACCAAGACAAATTCCTTGTGTGTCCAATCACACTTGGCCAATAAAAATTCTATTCTATTCTATTCTATTCTATTCTATTCAATTGTGTTGTAAATGTTGTACCTTGACAAAGGTATCTTTTCTTTTATGTACACTGAGAGCATCTGCACCAAGACAAATTCCTTGTGTGTCCAATCACACTTGCCAATAAAAATTCTATTCTCTAAAAATTCTATTCTATTCCATGGGGATGCTGCAATGGTCATAAGTGTGAAAAGAGGTCATAAGTCCCTAAATGAATTGTTGTAACTTTCAAACGCTTTAGCAGAGTAAGGGACTTCTCTTTACCCAAGAAGCATTTTCTAAGTAAATGTGAACAAACAGCTGATATAAAGGCTACTAACCTAAAGTGTCAATATTTAACACTGTATATTTGATACCAAAGGCACGCGGTGGCTCAGGGGCTAAGACGCTGAGCTTGTTGATCGAAAGGTCGGCAGTTCAGCGGTTCGAATCCCTAGTGCTACCGTGTAACGGGGTGAGCTCCCGTGACTTGTCCCAGCTTCTGCCAACCTAGCAGTTTCGAAAGCACATTAAAAAAATGCAAGTAGAAAAATAGGGACTGCCTTTTGGTGGGAAGGGAACAGCGTTCCGTGTGCCTTTGGCGTTTAGTCATGCCGGCCACATCATCATGGAGACGTCTTCGGACAGTTTGGCTTTGAAATGGAGATGAACACTGCCCCCTAGAGTCAGGAACGACTAGCACGTATGTGCAAGGGGAACTTTTTCCTTTACCTTATTTGACACCAAAGTTATTTATTATATACTAATAAACTTTTTCATGAGCATGTACAAGAATGTGGGTGCTTTCTCCCATCGATTAAGACTTTTAATTGGGGGATATTATGTTGCAGGGGGAGGTATCTCTATTAAGTCATGCATTTGGCCTTATGTTTTTAAACGAAACTTTTTCCACCCACCATCAATTCCCGAATTTCTAGCCAGCATGGGCTGTGGGAGTTGCGGTCCAAACATACTTCCTGAGGAGAGGAAATCTGTTTAAAAGCATTTTTATTCTGCTCTTCCATCAAATTGGGGTTTTTATTGGGTTTTTAAATTTTTTATAATTTTAAATTTAAACTTTTAATTATCAGCCCTTTGAAATTTGCTAGGTTTTAATTGTTGGTTTTAATTGTATATGTATTGTGTTTTATCTTTGGCTGTACACCGCCCTGAGTCCTTCGGGAGAAGGGCGGTATAAAAATTTAATAAATAATAATAATAATAATAATAAACTGGCTCCCATTGCAGTTTACAGTAGTGGCCAAAAATTGTGGAAACCTTTTGGGAAAAGTGTATTTTTTGAGGATTGATGGCTAATAACACCACTTTTCTTTTTCTTTTTTGGAGTTTCAAGATAATACTATTCCACTGCTAGAATGGCCTGGGAATAGCCCAGACCTTCACCCAACTGAAAACCTATGGAGCCAACTCAAGAAATTTGGTAGTCAGAAGCAACCCAGCATAAAACCCAGTTAATAGAAGCCATCCTTCAATCTTGGTTTCACATGATAACAGCTGAAGAACTCAAAAACTTGATTCACTCCATGGGAAGACGTTGTAAGGCCATCATTCATGCTAAAGGTTACCCAGCTAAGGATTAAATGACATGGGGACAATTTTTTGCATATCTCGTTTTTTCTATAGTGATCATTTTTGTACATCTCGCTTTTTTCTACGTGTTTCACTTTTCTTCTTAATACTGCCACTGCTGTTCTAATTGCAAACCCTTCATAAGAGTTATTGCATTACATTCTTGATTCAATGATCTTTCCATTGATATATAATTTTACGGTGCTACTCCTTAGAAAATATACTCTTTTCCCAAAAGGTTTCCACAATTTTGGCCACTACTGTACGTAGAATAGCAATAGCACTTAGACTTATATACCGCTTCACTGGCCACTCTTCTAACCACAGGGTCACTCTGGGTGGCTTACAATAGAGGTAGTCCTCGATTTACAACGGTTCACTTAGTGAACGTTCGAAGTTACAACGGCACTTTCCCACTTAAGACTGTTGCAGCATCCCCACGGTCACGCGATTTTACGTTCGGATGCGTGACAACTGACTGACTCACAGTTACGACGGTGGCAACGTCCTGGAGTCACGTGATCCCCTTTAGCGACCTTCTGGCCAGCAAAGTCAATGGGGAAGCCAGATTCACTTAACAACCACGTCGCTAATTTCTTTTAAAATAATTTTTATTAAAGAGACTTAACATTTTCTTCTTTTGAAAAGTTTCGCGTCGGTGATCAATACTTATACATTTTCTCTCTCTTATCCTAATGTATCTTTTATACATATATTTCTAATATATGATATATATTAGAAATATATATATATATATATATATATATATATATATATATATATATATATATATATATATATATATATATATATAAATATATTATATATAATATAATTAGAACTGCAGAAAAAATAATTGCTACCAACCTGCCTTCCATTGAGGACCTGTATACTGCACGAATCAAGAAGAGGGCCGTGAAAATATTTACAGACCCCTCGCATCCTGGACATAAACTGTTTCAATTCCTACCATCAAAATGATGCTATAGAGCACTGCACACCAGAACAACTAGACACAAGAACAGTTTTTTCCCGAAGGCCATCACTCTGCTAAACAAATAATTCCCTCAACACTGTCAGACTATTTACTGAATCTGCACTACTATTAATCGTTTCATAGTTCCCATCACCAATCTCTTTCCACTTATGACTGTATGACTATAACTTGTTGCTGGCAATCCTTATAAATAAATAAATACATAAATAATCCTTATGATTTATATTGATATATTGACCGTCAATTGTGTTGTAAATGTTGTACCTTGATGAAGGTATCTTTTCTTTTGTGTACACTGAGAGCATATGCACCAAGACAAATTCCTTGTGTGTCCAATCACACTTGGCCAATAAAAAAAAATTCTATTCTATTCTATTCTATATATATCACTATAATATATTATATTATTCTAATTATTTTATTTGCATCTATACTTAGATATACACGTGTACCCAATTTCCTTTCCAGAATTTCTGTCTCTTCCTATTTGTTCTTCTATTTCTACTCCTAATTTATCCGTTATTTAATCTTTCCTTTTCCTTTTATTTTTTCTTCCCCTTTTCCTCCAACCATTTATACCATCTCTCCCATACTAGTTAATATTCTGTTTCCTCTTTTTCTTGTATCTCCTTCGTGAGCTTATCCATTTCCGCACATTCCATGATTTTTCTAATTACATTGTCTTCAGATGGTATATTGATTTATTTATTTTTAACAACCACATCGCTAATTTAAGAACGGCAGGGATTCGCTTAACAAATGCGGTGAGAAAAACTGTAAAATTTGGGCAAAACTCGCTTCACAAATTTCTCACTTTGCAACATAAATCTGAGCCTCAACTGTGGTCGTTAAGTTGAGGACTACCTGTAAAAAACAAACAAACTTGGAGCTAAATAGTGACCTGAAAGAAAGATCAGAGTTTCATAACCACAAAATGGCTTGGCCTGTCATGTTGTGTGATTTGTGGCCTCTCAGCCTTTCCCCGCACAACCCGACAGCCTCTCCCTACACTAAAATGGGTGTGGGGAGCCTTTAAAACCCCACCCAGAAAGTTTTGAACAAACAAACCGTTGCAATAAAAGCCCGGCTGCAAAAGATGAGCAAACAGTTGCAATAAAAGCCCGGCTGCAAAAGATGAGCTGGCAACCAGGGAAAGTTAGTCTGTGCATGCTCAAAGGTCAAACGGTCCTTTTCTGACCACTTGGATTCTCACATGACGGCATTTGCTATTCAGGCAAAATCTCCGTCCCAAAGGCTCCCTGTTCAAAAGCAGTCTATCAGAACCTCTATGGAGATTCTCCATCATCCAGGTCACGACAACTGGAATTCAGAAGAAACTTCCTAGCAGTCAGAACTATTAATCAGTGGAACGGCTCGCCACCAGGAGTTGTGCGTGCTCCATCGCTGGAAGTTTTTAAGAAGAGACTGGACAAGCCGCCTGTCTGACATGGTCTAGGGCAGGGATGGCTAAGCTTCTTTGCCCAAAGTGTGTGCGAATGCATGCTCCTGAACCCCCAAAATGAAAAGTGTTCACGACCCCTCCCGCATGCGCCGTGCCCCCGTGTGCGCACATGTTCGCCCCACACATGCCCCACCTTCCACGCCTGCGCACGCACCCCACACGCACCCATCCAAACCCCCCAAATGCAATGCACCCAGCCCCCATGCATACATTCCGCTCCACACATTTGTATGCACCTCCTGTATACGCATGCGCAGCCCCCCTGCATGTGCCCCACCCCTGCTCATACATGCTCCCCCACGTATGCGTGCACAGCCCATCACATGCGTCCCGCCCACTGCGCGGCAGAGACCTGACGACCAGGTGGGCGGAGGGAGACATGTTTACATGTGTGGCGAAGCTGAACTATGGCAATGGCTCGCGTGTCCTCAGAGAAGATGCTGCATGCCACGCGTGCCATAGGTTCGCCATCCCGGGTCTAGGGTCTCCTGCTTGAGCAGGGGGCTGGACTAGAAGAGCTCTGAGGTGCCTTCCAATGTTTAGAATAACTCTTGTTATTCTACAGTTGCAGGAAATGGATATGGCCAGTCTAGAGAAAAGAAGGACTAGGGGGGAACATGACAGCAGTGTTCCGGTATTTGAGGGGCTGCCCCAAAGGAGAGGGAGCCAAGTTATTCTCCAAAGCAGGGGTCTCCAACCTTGGTCCCTTTAAGACTTGTGGACTTCAACTCCCAGAGTCCCTCAGCCAGCAAAGTTTGCTGAGGAACTCTGGGAGTTGAAGTCCACAAATCTTAAAGGGACCAAGGTTGGAGACCCCTGGACTACAGCAGAATAGAATAATAAAATTGGAGGTCTTCTAGTCCAGGGGTCTCCAACCTTGGTCCCTTTAAGACTTGTGGACTTCAACTCCCAGAGTCCCTCAGCCTGCAAAGCTGAGGTCTAGAGCAGGGGTCTCCAACCTTGGTCCCTTTAAGACTTGTGGACTTCAACTCCCAGAGTCCCTCAGCCAGCAAAGCTGAGGTCTAGAGCAGGGGTCTCCAACCTTGGTCTCTTTTAAGACTTGTGGACTTCAACTCCCAGAGTCCCTCAGCCTTCAAAGCTGAGGTTTAGAGCAGGGGTCTCCAACCTTGGTCCCTTTAAGACTTGTGGACTTCAACTCCCAGAGTCCCTCAGCCAGCAAAGCTGAGGTCTAGAGCAGGGGTCTCCAACCTTGGTCTCTTTAAGACTTGTGGACTTCAACTCCCAGAGTCCCTCAGCCTTCAAAGCTGAGGTTTAGAGCAGGGGTCTCCAACCTTGGTCCCTTTAAGACTTGTGGACCAACTCCCAGAGTCCCTCAGCCTTCAAAGCTGAGGTTTAGAGCAGGGGTCTCCAACCTTGGTCCCTTTAAGACTTGTGGACTTCAACTCCCAGAGTCCCTCAGCCAGCAAAGCTGAGGTCTAGAGCAGGGGTCTCCAACCTTGGTCCCTTTAAGACTTGTGGACTTCAACTCCCAGAGTCCCTCAGCCAGCAAAGCTGGCTGAGGGACTCTGGGAGTTGAAGTCCACAATTCTTAAAGGGACCAAGGTTGGAGACCCCCTGCTCCAAAACACCTGAAGGCAGGAGAAGAAACAACGGATGGAAACTAATCGAGGAGAGAAGCAACCTGGAATTAAGGAGAAACTTCCTAACAGTGAAAACAATTAACCAGTGGAACAGCTTGCCACCAAAAGCTGTAGGTGCTCCATCGCTGGAGGTTTTAAAGAACAGACTGGACAAACCAGCTGTCTGAAATGCTTTAGGGTCACCAGCTTGAGGAGTGGGTTGGACTAGAAGACCTTCAGGATCCCTTCCGGCTCTATCTGACTGATCGATAGTAGTCCCAAGGGCACGGTGGATAAAAAAACAATGATTTTTTTTTTAAAAAATCAATTTTTTCTAAAAAATTTAAATTGGATTTTTTTTATTTTTAATACATTTATTTTAATAAAATGCTTTTGGAGTAAAAAAAAATCTAACTAAAGATAGTTTTCTATTTAAGATACATTGATAATTTATTCAGCATGAAATGGAGCTTAGTTAGGTAGCACGAGGCTGTATATTCTACAACATTGGGACCTTCGATGAGTCACTGTGGGACAGCTGCTCTTTATAAAAATTACGATTTCAATCGAGTGGATCGAAACCGAGCCTTTTTACTAGTGATTTAAATCGTGACGTAAACCGACTTGATTTAAATCAAACCCACCCTGCCCGAGGGTGGCCTTTTTTTCTCAAAAAGGCCACTGGACTGTCTCGGTTTTGTGTTTTTTCCTTTGAAAACGTTTCGCTTCTCCATCCAAGAAGCTTCTTCAGGTCACTGAAACGAAGACACTTCTCAAATGAGAAGCCGAAAAAGTTTTCAAGGGACCAAAAAAAAAAAAAAAAAAAAGAAAGAAAGAACCAAGACAGTCCAGTTATCAGGTTTGTGCAAATGCAGATGTTTGTGCGAGGCCGACGGCCGGCGGCCGACGGGAGGGGGAGCTCTGGCTCTCCTTAAGGCAAGGGTGGGCTTCAAAAATTTTAGCAAGGGTTTCTCTGGCCGGTTATCTTGCTGGGCGGGCGTGGCCACGATGGGCATGGCCTAGTCAGCCTCCTGCACCACGATGGGAGGTGGGCATTTTTGCCCTTCCCGGGCTCCGGAGGCTTTCCTCGAGCCTCCGGGAAGGCGAAAAATGGACCTCCCCAGGCTCTGGAGGCTGGAAACGGCTTTCTTGAACTTCCAGTAAGCCCGTTTTTCGCCCTCCCCAAGGCTCCGTGCGCACCCTGCACTTACCTGCATCCAAAACGGGCCGAGTGGGGACTCCTGGGGAGGGGTGGGGTGGGCGGGGCCAGCCAGGAGTGGGATTTTGGGGGTTCTCCGAACTGCACAGAATCTTAGCTAGAGGTTCTCCCGAACCCCCAGTGGCCCACCCTTGCCTTAAGGGTCTCTTTAATCTGGGTGCGAGTGAGCTAATTCTCCGGTCAGGAATCCTTCGGCTTATGCAATCCTGGAGAAGTCTCCTGACAAGTCCATAAACAGATTCAGAGTTTAGCGCTAAGCAGCCAAAAAAGGGTGTGGACAGAGCAGATAGCAAAATAAAAAGCCAAACGTCCAAAAATCACTCCGAGGCAAACTCATGATTCGGGATGACAGAAGTTTTATCATCCAAAATGTATTTTATTCCTTATGCTTGTTTCCATCTTCCCTTAAAACGTGAACTGAATCCACCGTGACCTGAGAATCGGGCGCCTCCACTAGATAACGGACAGTTAAACCCACCCGCCCCAAAATAAGTTGCCCAGACCTAATATGCATATCAAAGGATAAGGTCTGCAAACACCAAACTGCGTTAATTAAATTTAGGAGCTGCAAGTTCACAAGAATAAAAGGTAAAAAGGTAAAGGTTCCCCTCGCAAATACATGCTAGTCGTTGCCAACTCTAGGGGGCGGTGCTCCTCTCCGTTTCAAAGCCGAAGAGCCAGCGCTGTCCGAAGACGTCTCCGTGGTCATGTGGCTGGCATGACTCAACGCCAAAGGCGCACGGAACGCTCTTCCCTTCCCACCAAAGGTGGTCCCTATTTTTCTACTTGCATTTTTTACCTGCTTTCGAACTGCTAGGTTGGCAGAAGCTGGGACAAGTAACGGGAGCTCACCCCATTACACGGCAGCACTAGGGATTCGAACCGCTGAGCTGCCGACCTTTCGATCAACAAGCTCAACGTCCTAGCCCCTGAGCCACTGTATCCCCCCACAAGAATAAACACACACACAACTCAAGTGTCACTCTAGAAGCAGCCCGTAAACACTTTCACAAGCTCCCCCTATAAAAAAAATCTGCTGTACCCCATTTCTCGGCAGCCTGCCCCTTAAAGACAAACTCTGTTGCTTTTATAGGAATTAAATATTTCTCACAGCTGTCTAGATCTTAGTTTTATTTATTCTTACACAGCCACCGGCTTGAGTCGGAGCCGCAAATTATACTTCTGACAGGAGTCCTTTCTTTAATGCGGAACATTAATATGTAATGTTTTGTTAACGGCACCCATGTAAACTGTAATCCTTTTTTTTGCTCATGGCAAGAACGCAAGCTGGCTTCCCGTATCATGGTTCTTTGCACAAGCCACCATTGGCTGGGCCTGCACAACCCACAAAGCCGTAAACCATTGGCTAGATTCCCACAGGGCAGGGAACCAAAACACCGACAAGCTTTTGGCCCAAAACCCTTCAGAGTCAGACCCACTCAACTGTCTCTCACACACACACACACACAACTGTCTCTCTCTCTCACACATACACACCCAGCTCACAATGTGGATGGCAGCTTTTGTGGCGACGAGAGAGCCCCGCTGCTTTCCAAATCATGGTTTATCATCGCCCAACGTTGCGAAACCGTAAACCGCTGCTCGTGTTTAGTCTGAGGCATGGATAGCATCACCCAAATATGAAAAACGGAAACGGAATTAATAAAACCATACAAGGGTATCTCAGTGGATGTACTCGGGAGGAGGATTCCTTGAACGGAGAGAATGGTCACGGATGGAAAATCTGATTTAAAATGTGGTTTTGACAAGCACTTCCCACCTCAACCCGCAGCTAGGGCCGGAAGGCTCCAAATTATTAAGATTTGAGCAGTGGGGAGGGTTCACGCAATCCTTCCTGAGCATCATGCTCTTATCTATCAGAAGCAGGTCTGCACCCATTCACACACATACACAAACCCCGAAGAGGTTACATTAGGCGACATGATAGCAGTCTTCCAGTATTGGAGGCGCTGCCACAAAGAAGAGGTGGTCAAATTATTTTCCAAAGAACCAGAAAGCAGGAGGAGAAACACACGGATGGAAACTAATCAAGGAGAGAAGCAACCTGGGATTAGCGAGAAACTTCCTAATTTATTTTTATTTTTATATTTATTTTTTGTCACAACAATATACACAAGTATCACACAAAATGATTATATAGTATATAAACATATATATGAGGAAATATAAGGTAGTATAAGCATATATATATATATAAGAAAAAACAATAGGACAGGAACGGTAGTTCCTAATAATGAGAACAAGTAACCAGTGGAACAGCTTGCCACCAGAAATCACGGTTGCTCCATCACGGGAGGTTTTTAAGAAAAGACTGGACTGTCATCTGCCTGAGATGGTATAGGGCCATGATGGCGAACCTATGGCACACGTATATCGGTGCCATATCGGTGGGCACGTGAGCTCAGATCCAGAGGCTGTTTCCGGCCTCCAGAGGGCCTCCGGGGGTATGTGGGGAAGGCCGTTTTCGCCCTCCCCGGGCTCCTAGAAAGGCTCTGGAGACTGGGGAGGGCAAAAAATGGGCCCACTCTGCCATCGCATGCCAAAAGTGGGGGGAGCACAGGGTGGGTTGCATGTGGATGCGTGGGGTGGCAGGGCGCATAGAATTATGGGTGTGCGCATGCGCGCTCACGACTCCCCCGCGCTTCCCTTGTTTTTGGCACATGATGGCAAAACGGTTAGCCATCACTGGTATAGGGTCTCCTGCTTGAGCAGGGGGTTGGACTAGAAGACCTCTAAGGTCCTGTCCCGTCCTATCCCATCCTGTCCCATCAATATTCTATTCTATTCCTATCAATATTCTACTCTAAAGCTAAAGCTTGAAAGCATCTTTGCCAGCTTTGCTGGAGTCCGAATATGAGACTCTGGCAGAGCACAGCAAGCATCTTCCCCCATTTTCATAAGAATTGACAATATGGTAGTTATAGCATCCGCCGGCCCATTAATATCATGCCCTATTCAACTTTAAAAAATTTTATTTATATACACAGAGTCCTCAAGTTACAACAGTTCATTTAGTGACAGTTCAAAGTTACAAAGCACTGGAAAAAAAAAGTGACTTAAGACCATTTTTCAGAGTTACAACCTTTGCAGCATCCCCATGGTCGTGTGATCAAAAAAGGACCGTAATAGCTCAGGCTGTTAGAAGCCTGTTATTAGAACAGAGCAGCCTGCAATTACTGCAGGTTCAAGTCCCACCAGGCCCAAGGTTGACTCCATCCTTTATAAGGTAGGTAAAATGAGGACCCAGATTGTTGGGAGCAATAAGTTGACTTTGTATATAATATACAAATAGAATGAGACTATTGCCTTATACACTGTAAGCCGCCCTGAGTCTTCGGAGAAGGGCGGGATATAAATGTAAATAAATAAATAAAATAAAAAAAATTAAAATGTTGGGCAACTGGTTCCTATTTATGACGATTGCAGTGTCCCAACATTATGTAATCCCCTTTTTTGATCCCCATTTTGGGGGGGAGGGGATACCCTCTAAATGAAGGGACGCGGTGGCTCAGTGGTTAAGACGCCGAGCTTGTTGATCGTAAGGTCGGCAGTTCATCGGTTCGACTCCCTAGTGCTGCCGCGTAACGGGGTGAGCTCCCGTTCCTTGTATCAAAGACAAATTCCTTGTATGTCCAATCACACTTGGCCAATAAAAAATTCTATTCTATTCTATTTATCTCTATCTATCTATCTATCTATCTATCTATCTATCTATCTATCTATCTATCAGATAGATAGATAGCTCAGGGGCTAGGACGTTGAGCTTGTCGATTGAAAGGTCGGCAGCTCAGCGGTTCGAATCCCTAGTGCTGCCGTGTAACGTAGTGAGCTCCCGTTCCTTGTCCCAGCTTCTGCCAACCTAGCAGTTTCGAAAGCACGTCAAAAATGCAAGTAGAAAAAATAGGGACCACCTTTGGTGGGAACGTAACAGCGTTCCGTGCGCCTTTGGCATTGAGTCATGCCGGCCACATGACCACGGAGACGTCTTCAGACAGCGCTGGCTCTTCGGCTTTGAAACGGAGATGAGCACCGCCCCCTAGAGTCAGGAACGACTAGCACATATGTGCGCGGGAAACCTTTACCTTCACTCTCTAAATCTGGTACCCCTCCAACTGCACCCAACGCCCAATCCCCCAAAGCAATTATTTTGATTACACTTTGCCTTTGCAACCACATCAGTTCACTCCCTCCTGCGAGATTTACGGGGTGGCCAAGCTGTGTTGCAACACATTTAATTAAAAAAAAAAAAAGAAGTGAAAAGGAAAATTAAAGAAAATCACACGTAGATGTCAGAAAAGAAGAATGCAGCAAAAATCTCACTTCAGCAAGAATGTAAATCTCTCGACCTCCAAGTGGGAGGGAGGGAGGGAAAAGTGGAATGGGAGGGGGGGCAGAGCCAGGAGATAAGCGGGAACAGCTTTCTGCGAGATTCAACTTTGCCCTTGGTTATTCGGGGTTCCTTGGATGCTTTCCTTGAGCCACTTCAGCTCTTCAGCCTATGCAAAGCTGAACCCCCCAATTTTCTACAGAGGAATTATTCAGTCTGTCATTTGCACCTCTAGAACTGTCTGGTTATAGGGACGCTCAATGGCGAAGAGGCTGAGTTTGTCGATCGAAAGGTTGGCGGTTCAGCAGTTCGAGTGCTGCGTAACGGGGTGAGCTCCCGTTCCTTGTCCCAGCTTCTGCCAACCTAGCAGTTCGAAAGCAGGTAAAAAATGCAAGTAGAAAAACAGGGACCACCTTTGGTGGGAAGGTAACAGCGTTCCCTGCGCCTTTGGCATTGAGTCATGCCGACCACATGACTACGGAGACGTCTTCGGACAGCGCTGGCTTTGAAACGGAGATGAGCACCGCCCCCTAGAGTTGGGAACGACTAGCACGTATGTGCGAGGAGAACCTTCACCTTTTTAACTGTCTGGTTTGGCACAGCAACCAAACAGGAGAGGGACAGATTTCGACAGATACCCCGTTTCCCCAAAAATAAGACCCAACCGGAAAATAAGTCCTAGCACGATTTTTCAGGATACTCGTAATATAAGCCCTACCCCAAAAATAAGCCCCAGTTAAGATCGTCAGCAGACAGAGGCGTTCAGTACTGTATTTCCCCCCAAAATAAGACCTAACCAGAAAATAAGCCATAATGCGTCTTTTGGAGGAAAAATTAATATAAGACCGGGTCTTATTTTGGGGGGGGAAACACGGTAGTTAAGACTGCAGAAAAAAACAATTGCAACCTACAGCCTGCCTTCCATGGGGGACCTGAATACCGCACTAGCCAGAAAGAGGGCTGAGAAAATATCTACAGACCCGCTCACATCCTGGACGTAAACCGTTTCAACACATTGCACGCCAAAACAACTAGACACAATGCCATCCCCCCCAATGCCATCACACTATTGAAGAATTAACTCTCACAGCACTGCCTCAGTTTTCACCTTTGCTCATCTTCTAATTTTTCCTACTTATCTCCTCCTATTGGTTTCCATTTATCAGTTGTTGTTTGTAACTTACGATTAATGGTTGTGGCTATTGCTTGCTGTTCGTATGTACATTCTGAGCACCAGAGACAAATTACTTAGTGTCTGATCACTTTTGGCCAATAAAGAATATTCTCTTCTGTCTATAGAGATACTTCGTCATCCAGGTCATGGTTGTCCCAACTGTACTTTTTCTAAGAGGCAACTGGACTTTTCTGGTTTTTCTTTGAAGATGTTTCGCTCCTCAACCAAGAAGCTTCTTCAGCTCTGACTGAATCCTTCCATTCACCACTATCCCAGTCGGAACCGACGAAGCTTCTTAGATGAGGAGTGAAACGTCTTCAGAGAAAAACCAGAAAGTCAGCTGGTCATTTGCACTCTTTTAGAGAGTCGTCGAGGCCACTTGGAGGTTGATCTGCGTCCTCAAATAAATCTGTCTCTTCAGTTAAATGGGTGCCCTATTTAATGGGCCTCCATTCGCACCACTCAGGTGACCCTGAGGACCCAGATCAACCTCCAAGTGGCCTCGGCGACCCTCAAAATAAAACAAAATTCAAATCAACACCTAAAGCAAGTCATCAAAACAATTAACAATTAAAATTTACAACTAAAAGCCTGCAAAAGAATGAAGATCAGGAGAGAGGGAGAGAGAGAAAGGAGGAAGAGAGAGAGAGACAAAGAGAGAGGGAGAGAGAAAGCGGGAAAAGAGGGAAAGAGAGAGAGAGAAAGAGGAAGAGAGGGGGAGAGAGAGGGGGAGGAGAAACGAGGAGAGAGGAAGAAAGAGGAGGAGGAGAGAGAAAGAGGAAAAAGGGAAAGAGAGAGGGGAGAGAAAGGGAGACAGATAGGGAGAGGAGAGAGAGAGAGAGGAGAGAGAGAGAAGGAAGAGGGGAGAGAGAGAAGGAGAGAGGAGAAGGAGAGAGAGAGAGAGAGAGAGAGAGAGAGAAGGAGAGAGAGGGAGACAGATAGGGAGAGGAGAGACGGAGAGAGAGGAGAGAGAGAAGGAAGAGGGGAGAGAGAGAAGGAGGAGGAGAACGAGAGAGGGAGAAGAGAGAGGGAGAGAGAAGGGAGAGAGAAAGGGGAAAGAGAGGAGGAGAAACAAGGAGAGAGGGACAGAGAAAGAGAGAGGGAGAGAGAGAGAAAGGGAAGAGGGGGGGAAAGAGAGACAGATAGGGAGAGGAAAGAGGGAGAGACAGAGAAGGAGAGAGGCGGAGAGAGAGGAAAAGAGAGAGAGAGGAAGAGGAGGGAGGGAGAGAGAAAGGGGGAGAGAGAGAGGAGAAGGAGAAACAAGGAGCGAGGGAGAGAGAAAGTGGGAAAAGAAGGAAAGGGAAAGAGAGAGAGGGAGAAAGGGGAGAGGGGAGACAGAGAGGGAGATGAGAGAGGGAGAAAGAGGGAGGCAGAGAGAGAAGGAGAGAGGGGGAGAAACCGATTTAATCCCAATTGCTTGCAAACTCTCGTTTCCATTCTCAAACCTCCACACAGGCTTCCTATAATCTCAAATTTGGGATAAAAGGTTACCAGGAAAAGGGAAAAAAAACACCCAGGCCCCCCCCCCCACAAATTACAGGAAAAAAAATCCAAACGCTGCAACAATCTCAGCTCCAGGAAGTTCTCGCAGAAAAAAACACACACGCACACACACGTTTGGTCTAATCCTCCAATGCCAGTTGTTCATCCACAAGGACAGGTAGTCCTCGACTTATGACCGCAATCGGGCCCAAAGTTTCTGTTGTGAAGCGAGGCGTTTGTTAAAGAGAGCTTTATCCCCGTTTTTTTATGGCCTTTCTTGCCACCGTTATTAAATGAATCGCCGCAGGGTGGTAAATTTAGTAATCCAGTTCCTGAGCGAATCGGGCTTCCCCGTCGACTGTGCCCGTCAGGCGGTCGCAAAAGGGGATCACTTGACTTTGGTTGGGACACAGCAACGGTCATAAGGGTGAAAAAACAGTCCCGAATCCCCTTTTTCAGTGCCCTTGTAACTTTGAATGGTCACTAAACGAACTCTTTCTTGTAAATCGAGGACCGTCTGTACTTTGGTCTCCAGGATCAGGAGATAGACAGCAAGTCAATAGTTTCCGAGCCAGTATAAGCCACGTTTTTCAGCGCCGTTGGAACGGTCACTAAACGAACTGCTGTAAGTCGAGAACTGCCTGCCCTCAAAGTCAAGGGTGGGGGGGAGCACTCTTTGCATGCTCAGGGGGGGCGCCCTGTGCAGAAAAACTACCCAACTAAAGACAGCCTATTTTTTTTTTAACATCTATTAATTTCCTAATTATTCGGGTTGGATTAGGACAGGGGTCTCCAACCTTGGCCGCTTTAAGCCTGGAGGACTTCAACTCCCAGAATCCCCCAGCCAGCAAAGCTCCAACCTTGGCCGCTTTAAGCCTGGAGGACTTCAACTCCCAGAATCCCCCAGCCAGCAAAGCTCCAACCTTGGCCGCTTTAAGCCTGGAGGACTTCAACTCCCAGAATCCCCCAGCCAGCAAAGCTCCAACCTTGGCCGCTTTAAGCCTGGAGGACTTCAACTCCCAGAATCCCCCAGCCAGCAAAGCTCCAACCTTGGCGCTTTAAGCCTGGAGGACTTCAACTCCCAGAATCCCCAGCCAGCAAAGCTCCAACCTTGGCCGCTTTAAGCCTGGAGGACTTCAACTCCCAGAATCCCCCAGCCAGCAAAGCTCCAACCTTGGCCGCTTTAAGCCTGGAGGACTTCAACTCCCAGAATCCCCCAGCCAGCAAAGCTCCAACCTTGGCGGCCGCTTTAAGCCTGGAGGACTTCAACTCCCAGAATCCCCCAGCCAGCAAAGCTCCAACCTTGGCAACTTTTAAGCCTGGAGGACTTCAACTCCCAGAATCCCCCAGCCAGCAAAGCTCCAACCTTGGCAGCTTTAAGCCTGGAGGACTTCAACTCCCAGAATCCCCCAGCCAGCAAAGCTGCCTGGGGGATTCTGGGAGTTGAAGTCCTCCAGGCTTAAAGCTGCCAAGGTTGGAGAGCCCTGGACTAGAAGACCTCCAAGGTCCCTTTCCAACTCTGATATTCCGGCTCTGTTATCAGAGGGGAAACTCTGTCCATGCTCAGAGACTCCGGAGCGGGTCTCCCTCCCACCCTCCACCCTCCGAGCCCCGAGCTTCTCCGGCTGCAAAATTGCCCCCGCAGCCCACCGGCGGAGAGCCCAGCCCGCCTTACCTTCGCACGCCCCGCTTGCGGTTCCTGCACTTTTTCTTGCCCAGGAGGCGCTTTCCAAGCGCGGTGGAGCTCCGGGAGCCTCCCCGCCTCGCCTCCAAGCCCGACCGACCGACTGGGCGACTGCGGCTGCCTCCTGCCTCCTTCCTCCTCCCGCCTCCGCCCGGCTGGACGCTGAATGAATCCGCCTCGAGCTTTAACCCTTCGGGCTGGGCTGGCTCAGCTGCAGCCGGGAAGGGAAGCGAAGCGAAGGGAAGTTCACACAAGGCGCGCCAGCCCCGGTTGGCCGAATGGTGGTTTGCGCCCCAAGTTTATTGGCTGACTTCACATCTCACACACACACACACACAACACACACATAGAGTCACACAGAGACACTCACAGACACACACCACAAAAACACACAGACACAAACAGACACAGATACACAGAGAGAGAGAGAGAGAGACAAACAGACACACACAACACAAACACACACAGAGACACACTCTCTCTCTCTCACACACACACACACACACAGAGTCACACAGAGACACACCACAAAAGCACACAGACACAGACACAGATACAGACACACACACACACACACACAGACAAACAAACAGACACACACAACACAAACACACACAGAGACACTCACACACACACAACACACAACACAAAAACACACAGACACAAACAGACTCACACACAGAGAGAGACACTCACAGACACACACACACACACAGCACAAACACACACACACACAAACAGACACACACACAGAGAGAGAGACAAACAGACACACACAGCACACACACAGACACACACAAACAGACACACACACAGAGAGACACTCAGACACACACACAAACACAAAAACACACAGACACAAACAGGCACACAGACACTCACACATACACACACACACACTTACAGACATACCCCCAGACACACACGTAGACAACACACACACACACACACACACACACACAGTGGAACACTGGAGTTGTGGGTGCTCCATCACTGGAAGTTCCCCCCCACCAAAAAAAAATAGACTGGAGGTTTTTAAGAAAAGACTGGAAAGGAATGATACAGGGTCTCCTGCTTGAGCAGAGAATTGGACTAGAAGACCTCCAAGGTCCCTTCCAACTCAGTTATTCTATTCTATTCTATTCTATTCTATTCTATTCTATTCTATTCTATTCTATTCTATTCTATTCCAAATTTATTATCAGAGTTGGAAAGGGACCTTGGAGGTCTTCTAGTCCAGGGGTCTCCAACCTTGGCATCTTTAAGCCTGGAGGACTTCAACTCCCAGAATTCCAAGGTCCCTTCCAGCTCACGTATTTTCCGATGTATCCGTGTATTTTAGAAATGGATAAAAAAAAAATGGGATTGGAGTCCTCGGCTTTGGTCTTGCCTATCCAGAAGCACCACACCAACTCCTGGGGGTGGGTGGGCAACTACGGCCCCTTTACGACTCATTAGGGACTTCAACTCCCAGAATTCCTGAGCCAGCGTGTCCCAGACTGGAAGTTTATTTATTTATTTATTTTGTCACAACAATATATGTAAGTATCATACAAAAAGATTATATAGTATATAAACATATATATGAGTAAATATTAGGAGGTATAAGCATATATATATATATAGGAAGAAGAAAAGAAAAACAATAGGACAGGAACGGTAGGCACGTTTGTGCGCTTATGCACGCCCCTTATGGTCCTCTTAGGAATGGAGTGAGGTCCATAGTAGAAAGTTTTTGGTTAAAGCTTTTAGGAGTATGGGAAGAGACCACAGAGTCAGGTAAAGTGTTCCAAGCACTGATGATTTCACCTGCAAAAGGGTTAAATCAGAGCACCGACCGGGGAGTGATAAGACAGGTGAGGCCGGGGACACGCCTAGATAAGGGACTATAAGCATTGTCCTGTGCTTATAGACACACGCCACATTTCGTGCCAACTCACACACACGCAGGTGCGGGGAGGCAGGGTGGAGGCTGGGTGAACGTGGCTTCAGCAGGTAGATGCAAACAACCCTTTTGCCATTTCCCAAATGCACAGATTCTGGGTTTGGCTTCACAAAACACAGTTAGCCACCTGTAGCTTAAGCCAGATTGGTTTAATCATGGGTGCCTGTCTGTTATGTTTTCCTTCACGTTTTTTATTTTCGCTGTTACAGATACTCCCCAATATACAACCATATGTTAACGCCTAAAGTTATATTGGAACTGAAAAGAAGAACCAGGGGTGACAGGATAGCAGTCTTCCAATATCTCAGGGGCTGCCCCAAAGAAGAGGGAGTCAAGCTGTTCTCCAAAGCACCTGAGGGTAGAACAAGAAGCAATGGGTGGAAACTCATCAAGGAGAGAAGCAACCTGGAACTAAGGAGAAATTTCCCGACAGTGAGAACAATTAATCAGTGGAACAACTTGCCTCCAGAAGTTGTGAACGCTCCAACACTGGAAGTTTTTAAGAAGATGTTGGACAACCATGGAACTAAAGGAACAAAAAAGTTCCTTTTTTCAGTGCCGTCGTAACTGTGAATGGTCACTAAATGGACAGTTGTAAGTTGAGGACTACCTGTATTTTAGCCTCCAGAATCAAGGGATGTACCATAGTAATAAATAGCTTCTGTGCAATTCACCACACTATTAAAAAAAGATATTGAGACTCTAGAAAGAATGCAGAGAAGAGCAACCAGGATGATTCGGAGACTGGAGGCTAAAACAGACAATGAACGGTTGCAGGAACTGGGCCTGGCTAGTCTAGTGAAGAAAAGGACCAGGGGAGACAGGAGAGCATCTTCCAATATTTGAGTGGTTGCCACAGAGAGGAGGAAGGGGGTCAGACTATTTTCTAAAGCACCTTTGAAGGCCAGACAAGGAACAACGGATGGAAACTGATCAAGGAAGGAGATTCAAGCTGGAAATAAGGAGACATTTTCTGACACTGAGAACAGAAGTGGAACCCATGGAACAGAAGTTGCCTTCAGAAGTTGTGGGAGCTTCATCCCTGGAAGCTTTCAAGAAGAGACTGGACTGTCATCTGCAGCTGGCTGTGGGGGGCGAGTTATTGGCCCCAACGGAGAGGGTGCGCAACTTGGGTGTCCTCTTGGATGGGCGACTGTCGTTTGACGATCATTTGGCGGCCGTCTCCAAGAGGGCCTTCCACCAAGTGCGCTTGGTGCGCCAGTTGCGCCCCTTTCTTGACCGGGATGCCTTATGCACGGTCACTCATGCCCTCGTCACTTCCCGCTTGGACTATTGCAATGCTCTCTACATGGGGCTGCCCTTGAAGTGCACCCGGAGGCTGCAGTTAGTCCAGAATGCAGCTGCGCGGGTAATAGTGGGAGCAACTCGTTGCTCCCATGTAACACCAATCCTGCGCAGCTTGCACTGGCTTCCTGTGGTCTTTCGGGTGCGCTTCAAGATTTTGGTTACCACCTTTAAAGCGCTCCATGGCTTAGGACCCGGGTACTTACAGGACCGCCTGCTGTTACCTTGTGCCTCCCACCGACCCGTACGCTCACACAGAGAGGGTCTTCTCAGGGTGCCGTCCGCCAAGCAATGTCGGCTGGCGGCCCCCAGGGGAAGGGTCTTCTCTGTTGGAGCTCCTACGCTCTGGAATGAACTTCCCCCCGGTTTACGTCAAGTGCCTGATCTTCGGACCTTTCGGCGTGAGCCGAAAACGCACCTATTTATTCAAGCGGGACTGGATTGAAATTTTATTGGGGTATTTATGTTTTAAGATTTTAAATGGTTTTAAAATTTCGGCCACATTATAATATTTCTTTTTAACTTCTTTTTAATGTTTATATATTGAATTTTTACTTGGCTGTACACCGCCCTGAGTCCTCCGGGAGAAGGGCGGTATAAAAATCGAAATAAATAAATAAATAAATAAATAAATAAATAAATCTGTCACAAACGGTGCAGGGTCTCCAGCTTGGGAAGGGGGTTGAATTAGATGACCTACAAGATCCTTTCCAATTCTGTTAATCTATTATTATTTTGTTATTCTGAAATTGTGGGAGCTTCATCCCTGGAAGCTTTGAATAAGGGACTGGACTGCCATCTGTCAGAAACGGTGCAGGGTCTCCTATTTGGGCGGGGGGGGGGGGGTTGAACTAGATGACCTACAAGGTCCCTTCCAATTCTGTTAATCTATCTGTTAATCTAAAGATTGCTCTGCAAGCTGCAAGCTGCCAGCTCTCAAACTCTCGCCAGCTGCATTCCTACAAGACATGCTCTGAGTTCACAACCCCCACAAAAAAAACTGCATTATCCAAAACGTGGGTTCACACAAAATACAAAGCCACAAAAGCCAGGGTAAAAGTATGCTATCCTTAACACAATATATAGGTGTTGGTTACTACCTTTAAAGCGCTCCATGGTTTAGGACCGGGATACTTATGGGACCGTCTACTGCCATCGTCTATCTCCCAACGACCGGTGCGTTCTCACAGAGAGGGACTCCTTAGGGTGCCGTCAGTCAAGCAATGTCGATTGGCAACCCCCAGGGGGAGGGCCTTCTCTGTGGGGGCTCCGACCCTGTGGAACGAGCTTCCCCCTGGACTTCGACAATTACCTGACCTCAGGACCTTTCGCCGCGAACTTAAAACTTATTTATTTCGTCTTGCTGGACTGGCTTGAACTTTTTAGAATTTTTAAAAATTTTAAATCGATTTTATGGGTTTTAAATTTCTGTAAATTTTATAGGGAGATATTTTATTTTATTGTGGCCATCTGAATAAGTTTTTTAAGGGTTGTTCTTAGTATTGTATGTGTAGTTTGTGTATTTTATTCTGGCTGTGCACCGCCCTGAGTCCTTCGGGAGAAGGGCGGTATACAAATTAAATTATTATTATTATTATTATTATTATTATTATTATTGTTGTTGTTGTTGTTGTTGTTGTTGTTGTTGTTGTTGTTGTTATTATATGTAATCCTCAACTTATGACCACAATTGAGCCCAAAATTTTGGTTGTTAAGAGAGAGATATATGTTAAGTGAGTTTGGCCCCCATCTTATGACATTTCTTGCCACGGTCGTTAAGCGAATCACTGAAGTTGATAAGTTAGTAACCTGTTTTTTCCCATTGCCTGTTAGACGGTCGCAAAAGGGGATCATGTGACCCCAGGAAAAGTGCAACGGTCATAACTGTGAGTTGCCACGCATCTCAGTTTTGATCACATGATTCTGGGGTATGCTGCAAAGGCCATTAACTGTGAAAAACGATCCTAAATCACTTTTTTCAGGGCTGTTGTAACTTTGAATAGTCACTAAAGAAACCGTTGTAGGTCGAGGATTACACGTACATGCGATTTTCCCCCCCCCTTTTCGCAACCTTTCCGCACGCAACATCCACGGGGAAACAGATCCACTTAACCACCGTTTGATGTTACTGATTTAAGAATTGCAGCGATTCGCTTAACAGAAACAGATGTGGCAAGAAAAGTCGTAAGACGGGGCAAAACTCGTTTAACGAATTTCACCCTTAGCAACATCAATCTGGGGCTCAATTATTGAATCTGTCGTCTGCACCTCCGTAACTGTCTGGTTTGGTTCTGCAACCCAACAAGACAGACACAGACTTCAGAGGATCATTAGAACTGCAGAAAAAATAATTGCTACCAACCTGCCTTCCACTGAGGACCTGTGTACTGCATGAGTCAAAAAGAGGGCCGTGAAAATATTTACAGACCCCTCACATCCTGGACACAAACTGTTTCAATTCCTACCCTCAAAATGACGGTATAGAGCACTGCACACCAGAACAACTAGACACAAGGACAGTTTTTCCCCCCGAACGCCATCACTCTGTTAAACAAATAATTCCCTTAACACTGTCAAACTATTACTAAATCTGCACTACTATTAATCTTCTCATCATTCCCATCACCGGTCTCCTCCCACTTATGACTGTATGACTGTAACCTTGTTGCCGGTATCCTTATATTGACTTATATTGATTTATATTGACTGTTTCCTAATGTGATTTGATTGCTTATTTGTACCCTATGACTATCATTAAGTGTTGTAAGTGTTGCCTCTTGACGAAGGTATCTTTTCTTTTATGTACACTGAGAGCTTATGCACCAAAGATAAATTCCTTGTGTGTCCAATCACACTTGGCCAATAAAAAAATTCTATTCTATTCTATTCTATTCTATTCTATTCTATCCTATCCTATCCTATCCTATCCTATCCTATCCTATCCTATCCTATCCTATCCTATCCTATCCTACTCTACTCTACTCTACTCTATTCCTGATCCTATTCTATGCTATGCTATGCTATGCTATGCTATGCTATGCTATGCTATCCTATCCTATCCTATCCTACTCTTGTTCCTGTTCCTGTTCCTATTCCTATTCCTATTCCTATTCCTATTCCTATTCCTATTCCTATTCTATTCTATTCTATTCTATTCTATTCTATTCCTATTCCTATTCCTATTCCTATTCCTATTCTGTTCTATTCCTATTCCTATCCCTATCCCTATCCCTATTCCAATTCCAATTCCTATTCCTATGCTATCCTATCCTATGCTATGCTATGCTATGCTATGCTATCCTATCCTATCCTATCCTATCCTATCCTATCCTATCCTATCCTATCCTACTCTTGTTCCTGTTTCTGTTTGTATTCCTATTCCTATTCCTATTCCTATTCCTATTCTATTCTATTCTATTCTATTCTGTTCTGTTCTGTTCTGTTCTGTTCTGTTCCTATTCCTATTCCTATTCCTATTCCTATTCCTATTCCTATTCCTATTCCTATTCCTATTCCGTTCTGTTCTATTCCTATTCCGTTCCGTTCCAATTCCTATTCCTATTCCTATTCCTATTCTATTCTATTCTATTCTATTCTATTCTATTCTATTCTATTCTATTCCTATTCCTATTCCTATTCCTATTCCTATTCTATTTCTATTCTATTCTATTCATTGCGGTCGTAAGGCAAGGACTGCCTGCATTTTGAGAGAACTTATCCAATTGTTCTATTTCCTCCCTCTGAACCCCCAGATTCCTCCCAGAGTGCCTTTCCTTACCGGGAGATCCCACCATGGTGCTGGCAGGCTGGCCGCGTCATCCTGGAAGACGGGGTTCCTCATTTCGAAGACTGAGAACATCGGGGGGGGGGAATTGGGGGGACGGACGCCCCTTGAAAAAGTGCAGGGAAACTTCCTGGAAGACAGAGAAGCCGGCTGGGTACTGGGGCAGCCTTCGGGCACGGTGGTGGTGGGGTAAACAGCCGGCTGGGCGTGGAAAAACTGGCCAGGCTGTGGGAGCGAGGAATCTTGGAAAAAATTCGCAGAGGGAACAAAAGCCGTCACATGTCGCCCTTCGACATCCTACGAATCCTTTTTTTGTGCACCGCAGAGTTGCCAGTCGTCCGTGGGCAGCAAGCAGCAGCTTTGAAGCTTAAGGTCTTTCGCTGCCACCTGCCTAATTTAGAAAGCGGAAGAACAGGGCTGGGAAGAGGGACCTGCGGGTTTAGTGGGTAGACGGAGGAACGAGATGGAGAAAAACTTTCTTTTTGGGTCCCCCCCCCCCCGGCAGGGGGTTGGTTTTCTCTTTAAAAGAGAACGAGCGAGACGGGGGGGGGGGAAACCAGGCTTAAGAGCAGTGACCGTGAGAGGGATCTTGGAGTCTTAGTGGAGCACCAGCTAAATAGGAGCCAGCAGCCAAAAAAGCCAATGCAATTACCAGAGGGATACAATCAAGATCAAAGGACGTACTAATACCACTCTATAAAGCCTTAGTAAGACCACACCTAGAATCCTGCATCCAGTTTTGGTCACCACACTATCAAAACAATGTTGAGACTCTAGAAAGAGTGCAGAGAAGAGCAACCAGGATGATCAGAAGGCTCAAACATACGATGAACGGTTGCAGGAACTGGGCCTGGCTAGTCTAGTGCAGAGAAGGACCAGGGGAGACAGGAGAGCATCTTCCAATATTTGAGGGGCTGCCACAGAGAGGAGGAAGGGGGTCAAGCTATTTTCCAAGGCACCCAAAGGCCAGACAAGGAACAACGGATGGAAACTGATCCAGGAGAGATTCAACCTGGAAATAAGGAGGAATTTCCTGACAGTGAGAACAATCAACCCATGGAACAGAAGTTTCCTTTGGAAGTTGTGGGAGCTTCATCCCTGGAAGTTTTCAAGAAGAGTCTGGACTGCCATCGGTCAGAAATGGTGCAGGGTCTCCTGCTTGGGCCGGGGGTTGGACTAGATGACCTACAAGGTCCCTTCCGACTCTGTTCATCTGTAAGCTTCTAGTCCTTGGGAACGACAGAAATCCGGCTTGCAAGTAGAAGTACATTTATGATGCTGAGTGAGACAGTTGTTAAGTGAACGTTGCCCCATTTCATGTCCTTTCTTGCCACCGTTGTTAAGTGAATCACTGCAGTTATTAGTAACAGGGTTGTTCAGTGAATCCGGCTTCCCCCATTGACTTGGCTTGTCAGAAGGTCACGAAAAGGGTCATACATATGAACCAGTTGCCAAGCCTCTGAATTTTGATCCTGTGACCATGGGGATGCTGCAACGGTCGTAACTGTGAAAAACGGTCATAAGTCACTTTTTTCCAGTGATGTTGTCACTTTGAATGGTCACTAAACAAACCGTTGTAAGTTGAAGACTACCTGTACTTACAGTTCTCTTTTGTGAAAAGTATTCCTCAATTCTTGGCTTGTTTTGCAAAGTGTTTTGCAAAGGGAAATATATGGGGCTAACACCATGGAATTTCTCTCTTTTACCCATAACTATCAGTTCTAAGCAAAATCCATTATCTGTGTATTTATCTTCCGCATCGCCTCATCCCAGCAAAGTCCAAAAATAAGTCCAGTAAAAGGTGCTTCTTTTCAAGGTCATGGTTGTCCCAAAGGTGCTTTTTCAAGAGGCATCTGGACTTTCTGGTTTTTCTTTGAAGATGTTTTGCTTCTCATCCAAGAAGCTTCTTCAGCTCTGAAAAGCTGAAGAACGAAATTTCATTTTCAATGTATGTCAATTAGTGTACATTCAAAGTGGCAATATAGTCTATTCTATTCTATTCTATTCTATTCTATTCTATTCTATTCTATTCTATTCTATTCTATTCTATTCCTATTTATTTTATTTTATATTTTATTTTATATTCTATTCTTTTCTATTCTATTCCTATTTATTTTCTATTCTATTCTATTCTATTCCTTATTCTATTCTATTCTAATTTATATTCTATTCTGTTCTATTCTATTCTATTCCTATTTATTTTATTTATTTTATATTTTATTTATTTATTTTCTATTCTATTCTATTCTTATTTCTATTCTATTCCTATTTATTTTCTATTCTATTCTATTTATTCTATTCTATTCTATTCTTATTTCTATTCTATTCCTATTTATTTTCTATTCTATTCTATTCTATTCTATTCTATTCTATTCTATTCTATTCTATTCTATTCTATTCTATTCTATTCTACAATAGAATAGCTTTATTTGGCCAAGTATGATTAGACACACAAAGAAATTTGTCTGCGGTGCAAAAACTCTCAGTTTACATGCAAAGCTACAGAGTAGTAACAGAAGATTTCTTAGGCAGGAGTTCCCTCTGCTGCCTGTCTGGAGACGATCCTGCCAATCTCAAATTAAAAAAAAAACCTCAAAGGTAAAAAAAGAGAAAAAGTAAAAAGAACCAATAAAGTCCAATTGCCTCTTGAAAAAGCCCCTTTGGGACAAAAGGAGGGAAGGAAGGAAGGAAGGAAGGAAGGAAGGAAGGAAGGAAGGAAGGGATGAAGGAAGGAAGGAAGGAAGGAAGGAAGGAAAGGAGGAAGGAAAGGAGGAAGGAAAAATAGCAATACCCCTTAGACTTATATACCGCTTCACAGTGCTTTACAGCCCTCTCTAAGCAGTTTACAGAGTCAGCCTCTTGCCCCCAACAATCTGGGTCCTCATTTTACCCACCTTGGAAGGATGGAAGGTTGAGTCAACCTTGAGCTGGTCAGGATCGAACTGGTGGCACTGGGCAGAATTAGCCTGCAATGCTGCATTCTAACCACTGCCCCACTACGACTCAATCCCATTTTTAAGGGATTATCATGGAGGACCGTATAGCAATGGGGCTAACGCAGACGGATTTATCTTTAAGAATTCTGGAGGAATTAAATCTGCACCAAGAGCATTTTGTAAATCATTTTTATAATTCTGCATCAGTTATTGGTAGCCATTCTGGAACACTGTAAAGTCCTCTATTACCAGAATGCTTCATATTTATTTCTACCCTTGGTTTATAGAAACCTTTTGGTGCCTCCAATTAATTGCTAATTGTATAAGGGTTCTTCCTCTTATGCAAGTATCCTGCATATAAGTATTAATGCTGTGCTGTACTTTAAATTTTGTGACTTGGTGTGGTCAGTAAAAAAAAGGAATCAGCCTGGATAGCTGTTTGCTGAGGAAGGCATCAATCAGAATAGAGCTGAAAGGGACCTTGGAGGTCTTCTAGTCCAACCCCCTGCTCAAGCAGGAGATCCTTTCCTGCTTTCTCCTTTTTCCTTGGCTTTTTCCTCCTCCTCCTCCTCCTTTTCCTCCTCCTCCTCCTCCAAATAGTAGAGTTGGAAGGGACCTTGGAGGTCTTCTAGTCCAGCCCCCTTCTCAAGCAGGAGAACCTATACCATTTCAGACAAGTGGCTGTCCAGTCTCTTCTTAAAAACCTCGAATGATGTAGCAGCCACAACTTCTGGTGGCAAGTAGTTCCACTGGTTAATTGTCCTCCCTGTTAGGAAAGTTTCTCCTTAATTCCAGGTTGCTTCTCTCCTTGATTAGTTTCCATCCGTTGTTTCTCGTCTTGCCTTCTGCGGCTTGATTTAAATGATTTAAATCACTAGTAAAAAGGCTTGATTTAAATCATAATTTTTAACTTTAATTTTCACCGACAGTCCCAAGATTGCCGACCATACAGCCTCACGTCACATAAATAAGCTCCATTTCATGCTAAATAAACTAAATTATTAATGTCTCTTAAATAGAAAACTATCTTAGATGTTTACCCCAAAAGCATTTGATTAAAATAAATTTAATAAAAATCCCAAAAGTCCCATTTAACTTAAAAAAAATCAGATTTGAATAGAAAAATTCCATTTTTTAATTTTTTTTTTAAATCATCCATGTTTATCCACCCTGCCCTTAGGACTACAATCAATCAATCAATCAATCAGATAGAGCTGGAAGGGATCCCGGAAGTCTTCTAGTTCAACCCACTCCTCAAACTGGAGACCCTCTCTAGCACATGGGTCTCCAATCTTGGTCCCTTTAAGACTTGTGGACTTCAACTCCCAGAGTCCCTCAGCCAGATTTGCTCTGGGAGTTGAAATCCACAAATCTTAAAGGGACCAAGGTTGCTCTAGCAGGTGGTTCTCTTTATTGTAGAATTGTAAAATATAAATATTGTAGAATATACAGCCTCGTGCTACCTAACTAAGCTCCATTTCATGCTGAATAAACTAAATTATCAACGTATCTCAAATAGAAAACTATCTTTGGTTAGATTTTTTTTTACTCCAAAAGCATTTTATTAAAATAAATGTAATAAAAATTTTAAAAAATCCAATTTAATTTTTTTTTAAAAATCATCGTTTTTTTATCCACCGTGCCCTTGGGACTACTATCAATCAATCAGATACAGCTGGAAGGGATCCCGCAGGTCTAGTCCAACCCGACTCCTCAAGCTGGTGACCCTATAGCATTTCAAACAGGTGGTTTGTCCAGTCTTTTCTTTAAAACCTCCAGTGATGAAGCACCCACATCTTCTGGTGGCAAGCCGTTCCACTGGTTAATTGTCCTCCCTGTTAGGAAAGTAAGTTTCTCCTTAATTCCAGGTTGCTTCTCTCCTGGATTAATTTCCATCCATTGTTTCTCGTCTTGCCTTCTGCGGCTTTCGGGTGGAATTTTTTTCCCCCCTATTCAGCAGAGACCAGATTTCTGAGTCTCTTCTCTCCCACCCACCAATTCTCGTGGAACAAAAGGAACACATCAATGAAACCAAGAGAGCTGTGTTGTATTTGAAACTTGATTTGTAACTTGATTTAAGAGCTGCTTCAAAGGCCGGCTGGCTGGTGGGGTGACCGAACTGCAGGGGGCACACCCGGTGAATAAAACCTTTTTGTGGTGTGTGTGTGTGTGTTGAGAGTGTTTCTTAACTGATTGGATGGGTCTGTAACTTCCTGCTTCTGGCTAAACACAGGAACCAGCTGGAGGAGTGGTTTTTTTTTAAAAAGGCTTTCTGATTTGGGGGGCGGAGAGGCTGATGGGTTCCTTTGTGCAGGCGAAGTAGGGGAAAAAACAGGTGTGGAGCTACAACTAGGCTGGAGGGGCCTGGAGGCAGAAAAGCTTTAAAACCAGCGCTGCCCGGGTCTCCAATTGTCAGATTCTTGGCAGATGCTAGGTGGTGTGCCAAGAGGAAAAAAGGAGTTTAAAGGAAACAGAGGGTAAGTGAAAATAGCTTCAGGACAACCCCTCCCCCCCAAAAAAATATTATTTTTGTGTAAGGAAGTGGTTCAGAGCTGCAGAGCTGGCTTGGCATCAGCCCCACCCCACCCCAAAGTCTCGGGAACGGTGACCAAAGTCAGTCTCGGGAACGGTGACCAAAGTCTTCCCAACTTTTCGGGACTTTTCGGGGCTGGGGGTTTGTCCGAAGGAGGGGGTTCAGCTCGCCTTTTAGGTTCCCCGTAATGCAAATTGGGTTTTTTATTTTTGGAAGGGGGTAGGTAGGTGGGTGGGCTTCGAGTCAATCCCGACTCCTGCTTTTCAGAAGGGTTAGCCTGGCCTCTTCCCGTCGTGTGGCTTTAAAAGTCCAAAAATCCTCCAGCCAGCCTGTTTTTGTGTGCGCGCCTAAAGCTGGAGCTAAAATGTAAGAATGTTTGAATTCGTTACTGGCCACGTGTGATTAGATGCACAAGGAATTTGTCTTCGGTGCACCTACAACAACAGCGATAAGAGGCAATTCACAGGTAGCCTTGGTGCCTTTAACCCAGTGCCAACTGAAACCTGGGTGTAAATTATACGGAACTGGGTAAACGTGTGTTTGTGTGTGTTTTTTAAGGTAACAACACACAAACCCAGGAGCTAAGAAGGGGGTTAAGCTATTCTAAAAAGCACCAGAAGGCAGGAGAAGAAACAATGGATGGAAACGAGTCAAGGAGAGAAGCAACCTGGGATTAAGGAGCAATTTCCTAACAGGGAGGCCAATTAACCAGTGGAACGGCTTGCCACTAGAAGCAACCTAGAATTAAGGAGATTTCAAACAATGAATCAATGGCTTGCCTCCGGAAGCTGTGGGTGCTCTTATCACTGGAGGTTTTTTTTTAAAAAAAAAAGGAGAATGGGCAGCCATTTGTCCAGCATGGTATAGGGTTCCTGGCTTGGCCAGTGGGTTGGACTAGATGACCTCCAAGGCCCCTTCCAACTCTGTTATTTAAATAAGGACTTTCTGATAAGCCATTTGGGGGTATTGAAGGCAAACGGTTTGAGAAGCACCGCTTTAACTGCTGCACCGCTGTTTTTTGAACCTCAAACCTACGTCGACTTCAACTTCCCAGAATCCCCCAGCCAGCATGCTGACTTAGAGAATTCTGGGAGTTGAAGTCCACGCACATCTTCGAATTCCTGAGGTTGAGAAAGCCCTAAGCATTCAAATGGCTTAGCCGCAGTGGTGGGATTCAGCCGGTTCGCTCCGGATTGCACGAACCGGTTGCGGCGACGGCGGGGAGGCTCCGCCCACCCGACCTGACATAACGCGCATCTAAAGCCCAGAAATGACAATTGGGGAAACATCACTCTTTTGTTTATGGATTTGGGGACCTTTATTTAAGGCTGTACTTTTTTTATTTTGCCATCTATTTCAGTCCTAAGAATGGGATTGCGGCCGGTAAGGAAGGAGAAATACAGGTTTTGGCTCTTTAGTTGGCTAGGTTCAGATCTGTAGCATTTCCTGCCTGACTTCAAAAACAGTTACAGGGTTACAGGTGGTCCTCGACTTACAACGGTTCACTTAGCGACCGTTCAAAGTTACAGCGGGCACTGAAAAATGTGACTTAGGGACCACCGTTTTTCTCAATTACAAGCATTGCAGCAGTGGTGAAATGCTCCGAAGTCTGCTACCGGTTTGCTGCGTGCGGGCATGTGCAGTGCGCACCAAACGCGGGCTTCGTGCGCAGGCGCACCGCAGGCACTACCGCACGGCGCTGAAAAAGGAGGCTTAAGATGGTAAGTAGAACAGCAAGGGGGATGGGATCAGCTGTGCCGCACGATTTAGATTTCCTGCTTTCTAGTGAATATAAATCATGCGGCACAGTCCGGTTCGTCCGAACTGGTACCATTTTTTCATTACTGTTTCCCCCAAACCGGTAGCTTCTATTACTACCGGTTCGGGCGAACCTGTCGGAACCAGTAGCATTTCACCCCTGCATTGCAGCATCCCCATGATCACATGATCAAAATTCAGATGCTTGGCAACCGCTTCCTATTTTACGACGGTCGTTGTGTCCCCCGGGGTCACGTGATCTCCCTTTCGCGAACTTCTCATGAGGAATATCAACCAATAGTAAATTTAGCAGTACGCAAGTCGTCCTCGACTTACAACAGTTCATTTAGTGACTGTTCAAAGTTACGACATCACTGAAAAAAGCGATTTACGACCACTTTTCACATTTACAACCGTTGCAGCATCCCCAGGGTCACATGATCGAAATTCAGTGGCTTGACAACTGACTCATATTTACGACGGTTGCAGGGTCCTGGGGTCATGTGATCCTCTTTTGTGGCCTTCCTACAAGCAAACATAATGGCTAACCCAACTTTCACCGAACAACTGTGCGACTAATGTAAAAAATTGCAGTGATTCACTTAACAACTGTGGCAAGAAAGGTTGTAAAACGGGGCAAACCTCATGTTTCGTGAGTTTCTCAAAATCTCTGCAAATGTCTCACTTAGCAACATACGTTTTGGGCTCAATCGCAGTCATAAGTTGAGGACCACCTGTAATGCATAGATATTTATATTTGTTAGCCGTTTTGGAAAAGTAATAACAGAATTGGAAGGGACCTTGGAGGTCATCTAGTCCAACCCCCCACTCACACAGGACACCTGTCCTAGGGATTCGAACCGCCAATCTTTCCAATCGACCAGCTCAGCGTCTTAGCCACCGAGCCACCTAGCCAGGCTCAGACCTGCTGGATTACAATCCATGAATCGCGGCTTAGCGTCGTTTCCTCTGCCAATCCCTTTCATTTCCCACCAAATGCTGACTTGCAGCTGAATCCGTGGGTTTTGCTTCCTTGCATGCGACACACCAAAGAGCATGGCGTTCACAGGGGCTTGGAACTGGTTCTGCTGCGGATGGCAAGTTCTGCAGAAGTGTGGGCACTGCCAAAGCAAGTGGGGGCCACCCAGGAAAACGGATATGGCTGGAAACTAAACCCGCTGACAGGCGGCACTTCCTCCTAGGTCAGGGGTCTGCAAACTTGGCTCTTTTAAGACTTGTGGACTTCAACTCCCAGAGTTCCTCAGCCAGCAAAGCTGGGTGAGCTTTGAAGTCTCAAAGCTTGTGGACTCTGGGAGTTGAAGTCCACAAGTCTTAAAAGAGCCAAGTTTGCAGACCCCTGGACTAGAAGACCTCCCAGGTCCCTTCCAACCCTGGGAGTTGAAGTTCACAAGTCTTAAAAGAGCCTAATTTGCAGACCCCTGGACTAGAAGACCTCCAAGGTCCCCTCCAACTCTGGGAGTTGAAGTCCACAAGTCTTAAAAGAGCCTAATTTGCAGACCTCTGGACTAGAAGACCTCCAAGGTCCCCTCCAACTCTGGGAGTTGAAGTCCACAAGTCTTAAAAGAGCCAAGTTTGCAGACCCCTGGACTAGAAGACCTCCAAGGTCCCCTCCAACTCTGGGAGTTGAAGTCCACAAGTCTTAAAAGAGCCTAATTTGCAGACCCCTGGACTAGAAGACCTCCAAGGTCCCCTCCAACTCTGGGAGTTGAAGTCCACAAGTCTTAAAAGAGCCTAATTTGCAGACCCCTGGACTAGAAGACCTCCAAGGTCCCCTCCAACTCTGGGAGTTGAAGTCCACAAGTCTTAAAAGAGCCTAATTTGCAGACCCCTGGACTAGAAGACCTCCAAGGTCCCCTCCAACTCTGGGAGTTGAAGTCCACAAGTCTTAAAAGAGCCTAATTTGCAGACCTCTGGACTAGAAGACCTCCAAGGTCCCCTCCAACTCTGGGAGTTGAAGTCCACAAGTCTTAAAAGAGCCAAGTTTGCAGACCCCTGGACTAGAAGACCTCCAAGGTCCCCTCCAACTCTGGGAGTTGAAGTCCACAAGTCTTAAAAGAGCCTAATTTGCAGACCCCTGGACTAGAAGACCTCCAAGGTCCCCTCCAACTCTGGGAGTTGAAGTCCACAAGTCTTAAAAGAGCCTAATTTGCAGACCTCTGGACTAGAAGACCTCCAAGGTCCCCTCCAACTCTGGGAGTTGAAGTCCACAAGTCTTAAAAGAGCCTAATTTGCAGACCCCTGGACTAGAAGACCTCCAAGGTCCCCTCCAACTCTGGGAGTTGAAGTCCACAAGTCTTAAAAGAGCCTAATTTGCAGACCTCTGGACTAGAAGACTTCCCAGGTCCCTTCCAACCCTGGGAGTTGAAGTCCACAAGTCTTAAAAGAGCCTAATTTGCAGACCCCTGGACTAGAAGACCTCCAAGGTCCCCTCCAACTCTGGGAGTTGAAGTCCACAAGTCTTAAAAGAGCCTAATTTGCAGACCCCTGGACTAGAAGACCTCCAAGGTCCCCTCCAACTCTGGGAGTTGAAGTCCACAAGTCTTAAAAGAGCCAAGTTTGCAGACCCCTGGACTAGAAGACCTCCAAGGTCCCTTCCAACTCTGGGAGTTGAAGTCCACAAGTCTTAAAAGAGCCAAGTTTGCAGACCCCTGGACTAGAAGACCTCCAAGGTCCCTTCCAACTCTGGGAGTTGAAGTCCACAAGTCTTAAAAGAGCCAAGTTTGCAGACCCCTGGACTAGAAGACCTCCAAGGTCCCCTCCAACTCTGGGAGTTGAAGTCCACAAGTCTTAAAAGAGCCTAATTTGCAGACCCCTGGACTAGAAGACCTCCAAGGTCCCCTCCAACTCTGGGAGTTGAAGTCCACAAGTCTTAAAAGAGCCAAGTTTGCAGACCCCTGGGCTAGGTAAACACGGCCCAAAGATTCCACGACTCGGTTAACAACCAGTTCTCCAAGTACGGCTAATTGACCATAACTGAGCCCAGAGTTTCTTTGCTAAGTGAAACATTCCTTAAGTGAGTTTGGTCCCATTTTACGGCTTCCCTTGCCGCTTGTTTGTTAAGCGAATCATTGCAGTTGTGAAGTTTGTGGCACGGTTGTTAAAGGGAATCTGCCTTCCCTTATTGACTTGGCTTATCCGAATGAATATGAGTCAGTTACCCAGCATCTGAATCCGGATCACAGGATCGTGGGGGATGCGGCAACGGTCGTAAGCGTGAAAAATGGTCGTAAGTCGGCTTTTTTTTTTTACTTCGAACGGTCACTAAACACTAAACTGTTGTAAATCAAGGACTACCTGTAATTCAAAGGAATGCGGGTGGGGTGGGGGGATTAATTCTAAGCCAAGAAGAACTGTAGGGAACTGCAGGTCCCCCATTTCTATTTGAGCCCGGTGGGTTGTGCAAACCCACCTTCCAAGTGGTTTGTTTCTGGTGTCGCTTGTAAAAGCTGTAGGCATCCATTGAAAGGCAATGGGGCTGCCCCAGAGAGGAGGAAGGGGGTGAAGCTATTTTCCAAAGCACCTGAAGGCCAGACAAGGAACAACGGATGGAAACTGACCAAGGAGACAGATTCAACCTGGAAATAAGGAGGAATTTTCTGACCGTGAGAACTATCAACCGATGGAATAGAAGTTGCCTTCGGAAGTTGTGAGAGCTTCATCCCTGGAGGCTTTCAAGAAGAGACTGGACTGCCATCTGTCAGAAATGGTGAAGGCTCTCCTGCTTGGGCGGAGGGTTGGACTAGATGACCTACAAGGTCCCTTCCAACTCTGTTAATCTGTTAAAGTGAACTTTGTAATGCCTTGATAAGACCTCAGTTGGATGTTGATGTTGAGACTCTAGGAAAAGTGCAAAGAGCAACCAGGATGATGAGGGGACTGGAGGCTTTGAAGAACGATTGCAGGAACTGGGCTTGGCTAGTCTAGTGAAGAGAAGGACCAGGGGAGATAGGAGAGCATCTTCTAATATTTTATGGGCTGCCACAGAGAGGAGGAAGGGGGTCAAGCTATTTTCCAAGGCACCTGAAGGCCAGACAAGGAACAACGGATGGATACTGATCAAGGAGAGAGATTCAACCTTAAAATAAGGAGGAATTTTCTGACCGTGAGAACAATCAACCCATAGAACAGAAGTTGCCTTTGGAAGTTGTGGGAGATTCATTCCTGGAGCCTTTCAAGAAGAGACCGGGCTGCCATCTGTCAGAAATGGTGCAGGGTCTCCTGCTTGGGTAGGGGGTTGGACTAGATGACCTAGAAGGTCCCTTCCAACTCTGTTAATCTAAATGTAAAATATCTAAAAACTCCTTTGGGCCAAGTTTGCTCTCTGAACAACGGGGAGAGTTTGCAGGGATGGCATTGGCATCGGACACCAGGGACAAATCCCACCCCCCCTTGACCACCGAGGCAGTGGCATCGACTGGCTATAACCAGCTTGGCGAGAATTCCAGTCTTTGCAGGGAGTCATTCTTGTTTATCTTTTGAATTCCTGGGCCGAGCAAGGAATTTGCTGCAACAGGAAGTCTAAACTGCGGTTTTGAATATGTTAACCTACGGTCTCTTGCCTGCTGGAATGAGATCACGAGTGTTCTGCAGGCTCAGCGTAAAGCAATTGTAATTTCGTTTTTTTATACTGTCACGTGTATGGGTAAAAAGTCCTCGACTTACGACAGTTCGTTCAGTGACCGTCCGAAGTCACAAGGGCGCTGAAAAATGTGACTTGGGACCATTACGACCTTTGTAGCAATCGAGCACCTCTTGTGATGTTTTTCATTCTTACGACCGTTGAGGCGTCCTTATGGACGTGTGCTCAAAATTCAGATGAGTGGCATCTGCCTCATACTTACGACCGTCGCAGTGTGCTAGGGGTCGTGCGATCCGCTTTTGCGACCTTCTGACGAGCAAAGTCCATGGGGAAGTGAGATTCACTTAACAACGATGTTACTAACGTAACAGCTGTCGTGATTCATTTAACAACGGTGGCAAGTAAGGTTGTAAAATGGGGTAAATGTCACTTAACGGACGTCCCGCTTAAGAGCAGAAATTTTTGGGGTCCACATTAGAAGACTTGAATAGATAAACTGGTACAAAAATTCACTAATGATGATTAGGACTGCAGCTTATATTTTTCATTATAAGATAGTTGAGGTTATTTTTTTTTATTTTTATTTTTTGCATTTATATCCCACCCTTCTCCGAAGACTCAGGGCGGCTTACACTATGTCAAGCAATAGTCTTCATCCATTTGTATACTATATACAAAGTCAACTTATTGCCCCCCAACAATCTGGGTCCTCATTTTACCTACCTTATAAAGGATGGAAGGCTGAGTTGACCTTGGGCCTGGTGGGACTTGAACCTGCAGTAATTGCAAGCAGCTGCTGTTAATAATAGGCTGCATTAGCCTGTTGCACCACCAGAGGCCCTTTATATATATTTATATATATATATTTATTTATATATATATATTTATTTATTATATATATTTATTTATATAACCAGAGGTTATATTCTGTTCATCCACTCATCAAATGTTAATTTGTTTAACCACAATTTATTCACTAAGCCTCAACTAAGTTGAGTTGGGGCTAACCCAGCTTGTGTACATAAATCCTGATGGTCGGATTTGCATCCAGATAGTCCTCGATTTACGACTGCAATTGAGCCCAAAATTTCTGTGGCTAAGCGAGACATATGCTAACTGCATTTCGTCCCATTTTACGACCTCTTTTGCCACATTTGTTAAGTGAATCATTGCAGTTGTTAACTTAATATGGTTATTAAGTGAATATGGCTTCCCCCACTGACCGCTTGTCAGAAGGTCGCAAAAGGGGATCACATGACCCCGGAACATTGCGACCGTCATAAGTATGAACCAGTTGCCAAGCATCCAAATTCTGATCACGTAGCCACGGTGGGGTTGCAATGGTCGTAAGTGTGAAAAATGGTTAGGAGTCCCTTTTTTCTGCGCCGTTGTAACTCCAAATGGTCACTAAGTAAGCTGTCGTAAGTCGAGGACCTGTGGAGCTTCACCAAGGAAGTCTTCAGGATACCAGCAGCCCTTCCCGGTTGACAAGCAGGCGGAGATAATAAGTAGCTTTTTTCAGTACCCTTCTAACTTAGAACGGACATTAAATGAACTGCCTTTGGCAATTTGCCATCTGACTTTTGGGTGGATTCTCACGCTTAAAACATGCTACAACATGCTTAAGCCTAAATCGCATTAACAGAGGGATACAATCAAGATCAAGGGAGGTACTAATACTACTCTATAAAGCCTTAGTAATGCCACACCTAGAGTCCTGCATCCAGTTTTGGTCAACACGCAATAAAAAAGAGGTTGAGACTCTAGAAAAAGTGCAGAGAAGAGCAACCAGGATGATGAGGGGACCGGAGGCTCAAACATATGAAGAACGGTTGCAGGAACTGGGCCTGGCTGGTCTAGTGAAGAGAAGGACCAGGGGAGACAGGAGAATATATTCCAATATTTGAGGGGCTGTCCCAGAGAGGAGGAAGGGGGTCCAGCTATTCTCCAAAGAACCTGAAGGCAGGAGAAGAAGCAACAACGGATGGAAACTGAGCAAGGAGAGATTCAACCTGGAAATAAGGAGGAATTTTCTGACAGTGAGAAAAATCAACTGATGGAACACAAGTTACCTTCGGAAGTTGTGGGAGCTTCATCTCTGGAGGCTTTCAAGAAGAGACTGGACTGCCATCTGTCACAAACGGTGCAGGGTCTTCTGCTTGGGCAGGGGGTTGGACTAGATGACCTCCAAGGTCCCTTCCAACTCTGTTAATCTAAATTCAGAAATTCATCCCTGGAAGCTTTCCAGAAGAGGCTGGACTGCCACCTGTCAGAAATAGTGTAGGGTCTCCTGCTTGGGCACGGGTGGGTGGGTGGGGTTGGACTAGATGACCTCCAAGGTCCCTTCCAACTCTGTTATTATTCTGTTATTCAGAAATTGCGAGAGCTTCATGCCTGGAAGCTTTCCAGAAGAGGCTGGAGTGCCATCTGGCAGAAATGGTGTAGGGTCTCCTGCTTGGACTAGATGACCTGCAAGGTCCCTTCCAACTCTGTTAATCTAAATTCAGAAATTGCAAGAGCTTCATTTTATTTATTTATTTATTTTATTTATTTATTTTGTCACAACAATATATGTAACTATCATACAGAAAGGTTATATAGTATATAAAGGTATAGAAGAAAAGAAAAACAATAGGACAGGAACGGTAGGCACGTTTGTGCGCTTATGCACGCCCCTTATGGTCCCCTTAGGAATGGGGTGAGGTCAATAGTAGAAAGTTTTTGGTTAAAGCTTTTAGGATTATGGGAAGAGACCACAGAGTCAGGTAAAGTATTCCAAGCACTGATGATTCTGTTACAGAAGTCATATTTTCTGCAATCTAGATCAAAGCGGTTGACATTAAGTTTAAATCTATTGGTTGCCCTTGTATTATTGCAATTAAAGCTGAAGTAGTCTTTGACAGGAAGGACATTACAATAGATGATTCTATGAGTTAAACTTAGGTCTTGTCGAAGGCGACGGAGTTCCAAGTTTTCCAAGCCTAGGATTTCAAGTCTGGTGGGATAAGGTATTTTGTTGGTTTCAGAGGAGTGGAGAACTCTTCTTGTAAAATATTTCTGGACACGTTCAATTGTATTGATGTCAGAGATATGGTGAGGAAGCTTTCCCTGGTAGCTTTCCAGAAGAGGCTGGACTGCCACCTGTCAGAAATGGTGTAGGGTCTCCTGCTTGGGCAGGGGTGGGTGGATGGGGGGGTTGGACTAGATGACCTCCAAGGTCCCTTCCAACTCTTGTTATTGTTATTATTCTGTTATTCAGAAATTGCGAGAGCTTCATCCCTGGAAGCTTTCAAGAAGAAACTGGGCTGCCATCTGTCAGAAATGGTGCAGGGTCTCCTGCTAGGGCAGGGGGTTGGACTAGATGACCTCCAACGTCCCTTCCAACTCTTGTTAAATCTGAATCCGAAACCGTTTTTCTGCTGCTCCCATCGAGCATTTCCCCTCCACCTCCGCCTGGGCGCGCGGCTGGCACTTTGCCCACGCTCCCTTAAGCCCCCCCCCGCCTGTGTGCTTCCTTTACGGCGCTTCCCAGGCCCCGCCCCTCCTCCTCCTCCACCCCTCGCCGCCCCCGCCCTTCCGGAGGGAGGGAGGGAGGGAGGGGAGAGGAGAGAAAAGGAGGGGTGGGCGTGGCCACCAGGCTGGCGTTTCGCTTGCTATTGTCTATCGCGCGCTTCGTCCTCGGCGGAAGAATTTCTCCCCGGTCCCTGCCGAGGGGCGACGATGCCTCAAGATGGCGGAGGCGGCTGAGCTGAAGGTAGGCGGGAGAGAGAGAGAGAGAGAGAGAAGGAGCGAGCGAGGGTGGGGGGGAAGAGAGACACCAGAGAGAGAGAGAGGGGCGGGACTACAAAGCCCATTATCCTCGGCGAGCTGGGATCTCGGGAGATGGGAGGATGAGGAGAGGGAATTGGGGAAGAGGATTGGGCGGCGGGGGCGCAAGGGATGCAATTTGAGAGGTGGTGGTGGGGGCTCGCCTGTCTTTGGGAGGGGCTGCAAAGGTCCAGGAGGCAGGATTGGGGGTGGGGTGGGACAGTTTTGTGGGAGGGGGATCAAGAGAAGTTAAGGGTGGGCTTGGGGATAGGGGAAGGAGGAGGGGGCAAGGGGTGCAATTTGAGAGGTGGGGGCTTGCCCGTCTTTGGGAGGGGCTGCAAAGGTCCTGGGAGGGGCAGGATTGGGGGACAATTTTGAGGAGGGGATCCAGAGAAGTTAAGGGTGGGCTTGAGGGTAGGGAAGGAGGAGGGGGCAAGGGATGCAATTTGAGAGGTGGGGGCTTGCCCGTCTTTGGGAGGGGCTGCAAAGGTCCTGGGAGGGGCAGGATTGGGGGGACAATTTTGAGGAAGGAGGATCCAGAGAAGTTAAGGGTGGGTTGGGGAAGGGGAGGGGATGAGGGAGGGGCAAAGTTCAATTTGAGAGGTGGGGGCTCGCCCGTCTTTGGGAGGGGCTGCAAAGGTCCTGGGGGGCAGGATTGGGGGACAATTTTGAGGAGGGGATCCAGAGAAGTTAAGGGTGGGCTGGGGGAGGGAGGGAGGGGCAAGGGATTTAGTTTGAGGGGCTCCCTGTCTTTGGGAGGGGCTGCAAAGGTCCTGGGAGGGGCAGGATTGGGGGTGGGGTGGGGTGGGGGACGTTGTTGAGGAGGGGATCCAGAGAAGTTAAGGGTGGGCTGGGGGAGGGAGGGGATGAGGGAGGGGCAAAGTTCAATTTGAGAGGTGGGGGCTTGCCTGTCTTTGGGAGGGGCTGCAAAGGTCCTGGGGGGCAGGATTGGGGGGACAATTTTGAGGAGGGGATCCAGAGAAGTTAAGGGTGGGCTGGGGGAGGGAGGGAGGGAGGGGCAAGGGATTTAGTTTGAGGGGCTCCCTGTCTTTGGGAGGGGCTGCAAAGGTCCTGGGAGGGGCAGGATTGGGGGTGGGGTGGGGTGGGGGACGTTGTTGAGGAGGGGATCCAGAAGTTAAGGGTGGGCTGGGGGAGGGAGGGGATGAGGGAGGGGCAAGGGATGCAGTTTGAGTGGGGGCTCGCCTGTCTTTGGGAGGGGCTGCAAAGGTCCTGGGAGGGGCAGGATTGGGGGTGGGGGATAATTTTGAGGAGGGGATCCAGGAATATAAGGGTGGGGGAGGGAAGGGAAGGGGGAGGGGGGATGAAGAGAGGGGGGCAAGGGATGCAGTTTGAGGGGGGGGCTCGCCTGTCTTTGGGGAGGGGGCTGCACTCTGGGAGTTGAAGTCCACAAGTCTTAAAAGTTGCCAAGGTTGGAGACCCCCTGAGTTAGAGCATTAAGGCAGAATGCAGGTTCTTGATTTGGGTCGGAAATTGTTGCCTGGACCCAGCGGTGTTGTGTGTGGTGACTTGGGTCAGGCAACTGTGTCTTAAACAGATCGATGAATCGGACTAATGCAGGTCGTCCTCGAGTTACGACCACAGTGGAGCCCAGCGTTTATGTTGCAAAGCGAGATATTTGCCAAGTTGAGGTTTTTTTGCCCCTCTTTTACGACTTTTCTCTGCACGGATCACTGCAAGGTCGTTAAAATAGTAAACCCGGTCCTTAAGCGAATCAGGCATCCCTGTTAGTTTTGCTTGTCGCAAAAGGTGATCACATGACTCTGGGACCCTAGCGACGGTCATAAATACCTTGTTCAAGCATCTGAGTGTAAACCACGCAACTATGGGGTGGGGCGGGAATGCTGCAACGATCATAAAAAAACAGGTCTTGGGTCCCCTTTTTCAGTCTCATTGCAACTTTGAATGGTCACTAAAAAACCAACTGTTGTAAGTTGAGGATTACCTCTAGTTTAGTCTCCAAGATCAAGGGATTGTAGCAGTTGTTTAATCCAGTGGTGTGTTTCAAATTTTTTTTACTACCAGTTCGGAGGGGCGGGGCTTGGTGGGCGGGGCAGGGGCAGGATACTGCAAAATCCCCATTCCCACCCCACTCCTGGGGAAGGATACTGCAAAATCCTCATTCCCTCCTCACTCCAGGGGAAGGATACTGCAAAATCTCCATTCCCTTCACACTCTGGGGAAGGATACTATAAAATCTCCATTCTTTCCTCACTCCAGGGGATGGATACTGTAAAATCCCCATTCCCTCCTCACTCCAGGGGAAGGATACTGCAAAATTTCCATTCCCTCCTCACTCCAGGGGAAGGATACTGTAAAATCCCCATTCCCTCCTCACTCCAGGGGAAGGATACTGCAAAATCTCCATTCCCTTCACACTCAAGGGGAAGGATATTGTAAAATCTCCATTCCCTCCCCTCTCTGGGGGAAGGTTACTGCAAAATCCCCATTTCCTCCTGATCAGCTAATAGCGATACATATTTATATAAAGTTACAATTTTTCCTTATTCAGTTATTCCATATTTTCTCTTGCTATGACTCCTTATTTTATTACATAAAAATGTATATACCAATATTCCCCTTTTCTCTTTATTTCTGTCTCTTCTTCTAACTTTCAATCACATCATCCGTGATTTTAAAAAATCATTTTCTTTCTATTCTACCTAACTCCTAATCATGTCACTTACCTACAAAAAGAAAGGGAAAAAAAGGAAAGAGAGAAAGAGAGAGGAAGGAAGGAAGGAAGGAGGAAAGGAGAGGAAAGGAAAGAAAAAAAAGAAAGGAAAGAGAGAGAGAGAGAAAGGAAGGAAGGAGGAAAGGGAAGGGAAGGGAAGGGAAGGGAAGGGAAGGGAAGGGAAGGGAAGGGAAGATCAAAACAATACCAAAAACAGGAGGGTCCTTTTTCAACACATGGAGGGCTGCACGAATGCTGTTTTTTCAAAGATTTGAGTGGTCCCACCCATAAGCCGAGATCCTGGACTGCCTTCTCAATTTCCTACTCTTCTCTCTTTCTTGGAAATTGGCTTATTTGCAGCAGCCAAGATTCATCCCTGCTGGCCCCTTTCGTCTGTGTGTGTGTTTGTGTGTGTTTGTGTTTCTTGTTTGTCCCATATTTCATTAACCCAGGGGAGGTTTGCTCTAGCTGCCTGTTGAGAGGGCCATGATGGGGTGTTTTATGTGCGTGAGAGATTGGGCTTGAGAAGCAACTAGAGAAAATTACGTTAAAATGATGTGCGGCAGCTATCAATTTTTTAAAAAAATTTGCATTTATATCCCGCCCTTCTCCGAAGACTCAGGGCAGCTTACACTATGTCAAGCAATAGTCTTCATTCTATTTGTATATTTATATACAAAGTCAACTTTTATTGCCCCCAACAATCTGGGTCCTCATTTTACCTACCTTATAAAGGATGGAAGGCTGAGTCAACCTTGGGCCTGGTGGGACTCGAACCTGCAGTAATTGCAAGCAGCTGCTGTTAATAACAGTCTGTCTTACCAGTCTGAGCCACAGAGGCCCGTGCAGCAGCTGTCAATCTCTGATCATCCATTGTCAAATCTGTTCTTGGGGGCTTAGAGCCATGATGGCGAACCTATGGCACCCCAGCCCAGCTCCATCGTGCATGCGCGCACGCCTTCCGCCGGCCAGCATACGTGGGAGCAAGGGACATGAGGCAAGGGCGAGGGGGCAGGTTGGTGCAGGAGGCTTTCTAGGCCCAAAATGGGACACACGACCCCCTGTTTTCGGCTTGGAAAGCCTCCTGCACCAAACTTCAAGCCAAAATGAGGGGCGGAGGTGAGGTGGCTGCGCAGAGGGGGGGCAGGGTGCATGCGAAGGGGACGGATGTGCATGCGGGGGCGGGGGGTATGCGCAGGGGCGCTCGCATTGCATAATGGGGGGGGTCTGGCACACTTGTGTTCATTTGCAGGCACACATATGCGCTTTGGGCACTCAGCACCAGAAGGGTTAACTATCACTGGCTTAGAGACTTAGAACAGTTCTGGAGAATGTTCTGCAGGTAGTCCTCGACTTACGACCACAATGAAGGCCCCCCCCATTATTATTTATTTTTTTGCTAAGTGAGACCGCTGTTAAGTGAATGTTGCCCCATTTTCGGACCTTTCTTGCCACAGTTGTTATAAAGTCATAACTCGCCTTGTACAGCGCCGTTGTAACTTTGAAAGGTCGCTAAATGAAACTAAATCACCCCCAAATGATTTTTTTTGTTTGTTTACATTTATATCCCGCCCTTCTCCGAAGACTCAGGGCGGCTTACAGTGTGTAAGGCAATAGTCTCATTCTATTTGTATATTTACAAAGTCAACTTATTCCCCCCCCCCCAAACAATCTGGGTCCTCATTTTACCTACCTTATAAAGGATGGAAGCTGAGTCAACCTTGGACCTGGTGGGACTAGAACCTGCAGTAATTGCAGGCAGCTGTGTTTTAATAACAGGCTTCTTACAGCCTGAGCCACACCACGGCCCTTGATGATGATCTGGTGTGTGTGTGTTAGCTGTACCATAATGGCTTGTTCAATAGGAGACAATACAGTAGTGGCCAGAATTGTGGAAACCTTTTGGGAAAAGTGTATTTTCTAAAACTTAGCTAATTTTTTTTTTTTAAAGTATTTATTTTGTCAAACACATACGAAACAATATATATAAGTATAAGCATGAAATAAACACACAAAATGAATACAACTAAAGGGAACATTAGGACAGGAACGGAAGGCACGCTGGTGCTCTTATGCACGCCCCTTACAGACCTCCTAGAAACGGGGTGAGGTCAACAGTAGACAGGTTAAAGTTTTGGGAATTTTGGGATGAGACCACGGAGTCTGGTAGTGCATTCCAGGCATTAACAACTCTGTTACCGAAGTCATATTTTCTACAATCGAGATTGGAGCGGTTCACTTTAAGTTTGAATCTATCATGTGCTCGTGTATTGTTGTGGTTGAAGCTGAAGTAGTCATTGACAGGAAGGGCGTTGTAGCAGATGATTTTATGAGTTATGCTCAGGTCACTTTTTTTTTGGAGCGGTACCATAAAATTATATATCAATGGAAAGATCATTGAATCAAGAATGTAATGCAATAACTTTTATGAAGGGTTTGCTATTAGAATAGCAGTGACAGTACAAAGAAGGAAAGTGAAACATGTAGAAAAAAGCGAGATATACAAAAATTGTCCCCTTGTCAGTTAATACTTCGTTAACCTTTAGCATGAATGACGGCCTTACTAGGTCTTCCCGTGGAGTCAACCAAGTCTTTGAGTTCTGCAGCTGTTATCATGTGAAACCAAGATGGAATGATGGCTTCTATTAACTGGGTTTTATGGCTGGGTCGCTTCTGATTAACCAGTTTCTTGAGTCGGCTCCATAGTTTTTCAATTGGGTTAAGGTCTGGGCCATTCCAGCAGTGGAATAGGATTATCTTGAAACTCCAAAAAAATAAAAAAAAATGGTGTTATAAAGTTCACTTTCATAGATTAACAGAGTTGGAAGGGATCTTGTAGGTCATCTAGTCCACCCCCACTGCTTATTAGAATAGAATAGAATAGAATAGAATAGAATAGAATAGAATAGAATTTTATTGGCCAAGTGTGATTGGACGCACAAGGAATTTGTCTTGGTGCAGATGCTCTCAGTGTACATAAAAGAAAAGATACGTTCATCAAGGTACAACATTTACAACACAATTGACGGTCAATATATCAATATAAATCATAAGGATTGCCAGCAACAAGTTATAGTCATACAGTCATAAGTGGAAAGAGATTGGTGATGGGAACGATGAAACGATTAATAGTAGTGCAGATTCAGTAAATAGTCTGACAGTGTTGAGGGAATTATTTGTTTAGCAGAGTGATGGCCTTCGGGAAGAAACTGTCCTTGTGTCTAGTTGTTCCGGTGTGCAGTGCTCTATAGTGTCGTTTTGAGGGTAGGAGTTGAAACAGTTTATGTCCAGGATGCGAGGGATCTGCAAATATTTTCACGGCCCTCTTCTTGATTCGTGCAGTATACAGGTCCTCAATGGAAGGCAAGATGGCCTTATATACAGTGGCTTGCCCTGTTGTCGTCGTTAGGTGTTAAACAGCCCCTTCGAGCACTGAAGATGTTACCTAGTTGGGTCATGAAATGTCTGCCAGAGAACCACCGAGCGCAGAAAACCCCCAAGGATTCCACCCAATGAAATATCAAGACGCTTAATCCTCGACTTACGACCGCAATTAAATGAATCGGGCTTCCCCAGGGACTTTTGCCCGTCAGAAGGTCGCAAAAGGCGATCGTGTGACCCCCCCTGCAGCCTGTCATAAATATGAAGCATTTGCCAAGCGTCCAAATTTTGACCACGGGGCTGCTGCGGCGGTCACAAGTGTGAGAAATGGTGATAAGTTCGTCCTTTTTTCAGTGCTGTTGTAAATAGGAAACTGGTGGAGAGGAAGAGAAGTGAGGGAGGATAAGGAAAAAAAAAACCAAAAAGAAATATTGACTTCCAACTCTCTCTGTTGCCATAAAATAAGGCATTAACATCCAATAGGGCCTCTGGTGGCTCAGACTGGTAAGACAGTCTGTTATTAACACAGCTGCTTGCAATTACTGCAGGTTCAAGTCCCACCAGGCCCAAGGTTGACTCAGCCTTCCATCCTTTATAAGGTAGGTAAAATGAGGACCCAGATTGTTGGGGGCAATAAAGTTGACTTTGTATATAATATACAAATGGATGAAGACTATTGCTTGACATAGTGTAAGCCGCCCTGAGTCTTCGGAGAAGGGCGGGATATAAATGCAAATTTTTAAAAAAAGAATAGAATAGAATAGAATTAGAATAGAATAGAATAGAATAGAATAGAATAGAATAGAATGGGATTCTTTATTGGCCAAGTGTGATTGTACACAGAAGGAATTTGTCTTTGGGGCACATGCTCTCAGTGTACATAAAAAGACAAGATACCTTCGTCAAGAATCATAAGGTACAACACTTAATGATAGTCACAGGGTATGAATAAGCAATCAAATCATATTAGGAAACAATATAAATCATAAGAATACAGCAACAAGTTACAGTCATAAGTGGGAGGAGATGAGTGATGGGAACGATGAGAAGATTAATAGTAGTGCAGATTCAGTAAATAGTTTGACAGTGTTGAGGGAATTATTTGTTTAGCAGAGTGATGGCCTTCGGGAAAAAACTGTTCTTGTGTCTAGTTGTTCTGGTGTGCAGTGCTCTATAGCGTCGTTTTGAGGGTAGGAGTTGAAACAGTTTATGTCCAGGATGCGAGGGGTCTGTAAATATTTTCACGGCCCTCTTCTTGATTCGTGCAGTATACAGGTCCTCCATGGAAGGTTAGTAGCCATGGTTTTTCCTGCAGTTCTAATAATCCTCTGAAGTCTGTGTCTGTCTTGTTGGGTTGCAGAACCAAACCAGATAGTTATAGAGGTGCAGATGACAGACTCAATAATTGAGTCTCAATAATTGAGCCCCAGATTGATGTTGCTAAGGGTGAAATTGCTAAGGGTGAAATTTGTTAAGCGAGTTTTTGGTGCAGTATTCAGGTCCTCAATGGAAAGCAGGCTGGATAGCAATTGTTTTTTCTGAGAAGAGAAGAGAAGAGAAGAGAAGAGAAGAGAAGAGAAGAGAAGAGAAGAGAAGAGAAGAGAAGAGAAGAGAAGAGAAATCAAGTCTGTCTTGTTGGGTTGCAGAACCGAACCAGACAGTTATAGAGGTGCAAATGACAGATTCAATAATTCCTCTGTAGAACTGGATCAGCAGCTCCTTGGGCACTTTGAGCTTCCTGAGTTGGCGCAGGAAGAACATTCTTTGTTGTTCTTTTTTGATGACGTTTTTGATGTTGGGTGTCCATTTTTGATCTTGCGATATGGTAGAATCTACAAATTTGAAGGTCTCTACCATTGATACTGTGTTGTCTAGTATTGTGAGAGGTGGAAGTATGGAAGGGTTTCTCCTAAAGTCCACCACCATTCATGTTAATCGTCCTTCTCTTCCTCTCCCACCATTTTCCTATTTACTTTTGTATTTTGTATCTTATTTTATCAGGTAACCGAATAAAAACGTCAAACCATAACTTTGAACAGTCCCTAATTGGGCTGTCGTGAGTAGAGGACAATCGTAATATTTTTCTTTCTTAGTTTTTTTTTAAAAATACAATTATCCGCATTTTTAATTTTCCTCTTCATCTACGTTTGTCCTCCAGCACATGGTTATGAGCTTTCGCGTCTCGGAGCTGCAGGTGCTTCTGGGCTTCGCCGGGCGGAACAAGAGCGGGCGGAAACACGAGCTGCTCACCAAGGCGCTGCAGTTGCTGAAGTCGGGCTGCAGCTCCGCCGTCCAGATGAAAATCAAGGAGCTGTACCGTAGGCGTTTCCCCCGCAAGATCCTCACCCCTTCGGACTTGTCCATGCTCCACCTCCAAGCCGGGCAGCTGCCCTCGGCCACAGCGTTGACTCAAGGCGCCATGTGCCACTTGCCTTACGACAACGGCGGGGTGGCGTCCGGAGTGCCGGCCGGCATGCTGCCTCCCGTGCCGATGCTGGGGTCCAAACATGAGGCCGACGTGCCTCACCTCTCGCCCCCCATCCACCCCGTCCATCCGGACGTGAAGATGCGCCGGCTGCCCTTTTACGACGTGTATGATGAACTCATCAAACCTACCACTTTGGGTGAGTCCTCTACCTGGGCCGGTTTGGGCTCTGCTTACCGTGTTTCCCCGAAAATAAGACCCCCGTCTTATTATTTTTTTTCAACCCTGAAATAAGTGCTTGGCCTTATTTTCGGGGAGGTCTTATTATTTTGTGGCGCGTGGAGCAAGATGGGGCTCCTCTTGCCATCTTGACATGACATGACATGACATGACATGACATGACATGACATGACAAAACATAACATAACATAACATAACATAACAACAGAGTTGGAAGGGACCTTGGAGGTCTTCTAGTCCAACCCCTGCCCAGGCAGGAAACTACACCATTTCAGACAAATGATTATCCAACATTTTCTTAAAAATGCAAATGGAGCATTTACAACTTCTGCAGGTAAGTTGTTCCACTTATTGATTGTTCTAACTATCAGGAAATTTCTCCTTAGTTCTAAGTTGCTTCTTTCCTTGATTAGTTTCCACCCATTGCTTCTTGTTCTACCCTCAGGTGCTTTGGAGAATAGTTTGACTCCCTCTTCTTTGTGGCAGCCCCTGAGATATTGGAAGACTGCTATCATGTTTCCCCTAGTCCTTCTTTTCATTAAACTAGACATACCCAGTTCCTGCAACCGTTCTTCATATGTTTTAGCCTCCAGTCCTCTAATCCTCTTTGTTGCTCTTCTCTGCACTCTTTCTAGAGTCTCAACATCTTTTTTACATCGTGGCGACCAAAACTGAATGCAATATTCCAAGTGTTGCCTTACCAAGGCATTATAAGGTGGTATTAACACTTCACGTGATCTTGATTGTATCCCTCTGTTTATGCAGCCCAGAACTGTGTTGGCTTTTTTAGCAGCTGCTGCACACGGCTGGCTCATATCTAAATGGTTGTCCACTAGGACTCCAAGATCCCTTGGTAAGATGGTAAGATCCAAGATCTTACCTGATTTCTAGCTCTGTCTCTCTAACCCTAACCAGAGGAAATGGCGGTCTGAACCGGCCCAAACCGATCCGAACCGGCTGAATTCCACCCCTGAGCAGATGCCCAATACAGGTCGTCCTCGACTTAAACAACAATGCATTTAGTGACCGCTCAAAGTTACAATGGCACTGAAAAAGGGGACCTGTGACTGTTTTTCACATTTGGATCATCCCTGTGATCCAAATCCAGATGCTTGGCCACTGACTCGTATCTACGACAGTCGCAGTGTCCCAAGGTCACACGATCCCTTTTTGCCACTTTGTGATGGGCAAAACCAATGGGGCAGCCCGGTTCACTTAACCACCGTGTTCCTAACTTTACTCACTGCAGTGATTCACTTAACAACGGTGGCAAGGAAGGTCGCAAAATGGAGCAAACCCCACTTAACAGCAGAGGTTTTGGGCTCCATTCTGCCACCATCATCACCATTTTCATCCTAGCAGCAAAAAGGAGGCTTCAGGGGGGCTGCTTGGCGTAATTCCGGGCATCCTTTAAAATCCAGAGGGTGGGCATGAATCACCAGTGCTTCTCTTTTTTTATTTTTATTTATTTTTTATTAAACATAAAAAAATTCAGTTTCTGCATAAACAGTGTGTTGTCCGGGTACAGTTAATTTTAAGAAGTAGTAATCATAATAACAATATTCACAGCAACAATGATCACATAATATTTGCTTATTCGTTTTAGTGAACCTTCCTTATGTAATCATTCTCTTACGCTTTTAAATTTCTTAACGTCTGTTTCTGCTAGCTAGCCATTGATTAAAAACAAATCCCAGGTTACAAAGCATTTGTCATGTCCCACTCCTTCGCTGACGGCCGGGTCAGGGAAATCCGAATCAGGCTTGCCTCTGCAGCTCTGCCCAAAGTCCTAGCAAAGTCCTCAAGGCAGGCAGGAGACCAGAAAGTGATTTCAGCAAGATAAGGTAGACTTTGCCTGACTCAGAGAATGCCAGAAAGCAGATCCTTTATATAGGCCATGGGGTGTGGCTCCATGACTCAGCACTTATCCCGGCCTGCCCCTCCCTTCCTTCTGTTGACGCCGCTTATCAATTCTCCTGAAGCGAGGGTCACTCCAGTCTGCAGCTGTTGGTAATTGACCTCCCTCAGGCTCACATGCTGTGGGGGAGGGGGAGGGGTCTAGTTGCTCCGTTTGCCTGGGCATGGAGCCAGGGCTGGGGGCTGGAGGCCCTTCTTCCTCAGCCTGTCTGGGCATGGAGCCAGGGCTGGGGCCGGGAGGCATGCTAGGACATTCCTCAGCGTTCGGAAGCAGATAAGAAGGCCCCGGCTGCGGGGAAAGCGGACGAGGCACAACAGCATTCGGTTTCTTCCTTCTCCTTCATTCCAAGTGTTAATCTATCCATTTCTGCACATTCTAATTTTAAATTACATTTTCCTCTGTTTTGGGATCTCTTCATTTTTCTGCTGTTATGCAAACACAATTCTAACTTCTGTTAACATGTGTAAAATTGAATATGTATTCCAGAGGTGGGCTAACAACCGGTTCGCCCAGCGCTGGAAATGTGAGCATGTGCACACGCCCGCTAGCTTTGCATGTACGGGCGCCGTCCACGCATGCATGCGGTGGCCCAAAACACGGCAATTTGCTCCCGCGCACTGTCCATGCATGCGTGCGGCATCAAAAACACAGCGATCTAGGCAGTGGTGGGATTCAAATAATTTAACAACCGGTTCTCTGCCCTAATGATCAGCTCAGTAGGCATGGATCAGTGGTCATGTGACTGTGTGGGTGTGGCCAACTCAATGTTACATATGTTGGTGGGGCCTTAGCTGTTACAATGTAATAAGGGTTAACTAGAGAGGCTGTTTCTGTAAGAAGCAGGGCAATAAAAAAGTAGGCTAGAAATACCACCAGAATGTTGCCTTCCTTACAGGATTAGCCCTGTAAAGTGGAAAAAAACAAAATAAGTTTTCTTCCAACAACCAGTTCTCCTGAACTGCTTAGGAAATTAACAACCGGTTCTCCCGAATAGGTGCGAACTGGCTGAATCCCACCACTGGATCTAGGATGGGATTGCGCCCGGGTGGGTGTGCGGCACCCTCAGGTCACTATTAGCGGTTCGCCTGAACCTGTACTAACCGGCTGAATCCTACTGACCTTGTATTCCCTGACATTGTGCTTCTCTCCATGCAGCTTCGGTGAACAGCCAGAGATTCGAGGAAGCCCACTTCACCTTTGCTCTCACTCCTCAACAGGTGCAACAGATTCTCACTTCCAGGTAAGGGTCCCTTTTTCCCCTCTCTTGTTATTTGTGATGGAGATTTTCAGTCCTGCAGATTCCTGGTTGTCCCAAAGGTGCTTTTTTTTCAAGAGGCAACTATTTGAATCCCACCACTGCTTCTTCTCAACTTCGACAACTTTTAAGAGGCGTGGACTTTCAACTCCCAGAATTCCCCAGCCAGCCTGGGCATTGAAGCCCACACCTCTTAAAAACTGCCGAAGTTTGAGAAACGCGGTTCTGTTGACCCCCTTCACTTTGGTTCTTTTCATTATTTTTTTTCAGGGTAAAGTTTGGAATGTCAAACAACAGCCACAATATATATATTTCTCATATATATATATATCTCCTATCCTCTTTCCATCCACCCATTTATTTTTCCTTTTCAGCGGTTCTGATGAGCTCTGATCCTACCTACTGATTGTCAGAATGTCATCAGCATTCTGTAATGTCACAGAAGTTAGTTCAATGGGACGAGAGGTCTAATAATTGTTACATATACATACGGGATTCCCAAATTTGCTTTGTTATTTTCTGGATCAAATTTAAGCTTCTTTTCTTCTCTTTTCCCCCTCCCCCCTCCAGAGATATCTTACCTGGTGCCAAATGTGATTATACGGTACAGGTGCAATTGAGGTAAGAAAAGGTTAAGTTAAAAGAATGTTTGAAAAAGCAGCAAAATATGTGTTGCTTGGGCTATAGTGGGCAGGAGAGTTCCTGACTCATCCGTCACCAGGGGACCTTGTAGGTCTTCTAATCCAACCCCCTGCCCAAGGCAGGATACTATGAGCCACAGCAGTGCAGTGGTGAGAGTGTGGGTACTTCTGCTAACTGCCGGCTGCCTGCAATTTGGCAGTTCAAATCTCACCAGGATCAAGGTTGACTCAGCCTTCCATCCTCCTGAGGTGGGTAAAATGAGGACCCAGATTGTTGGGGGCAAGAGGCGGACTCTGTAAACCGCTTAGAGAGGGCTGGAAAGCGGTAAATAAGTCTAACTGCTAATGCCCTTCCTTCCTTCCTTCCTTCCTTCCTTCCTTCCTTCCTTCCTTCCTTCCTTCCTTCCTTCCTTCCTTCCTTCCCAGTGGTTAGAATTAGTATTGCAGGCTAATTTGTATTGCAGGCTAATTCTTGCTCTGTGATGTATGTAAGGGAGCCCTTCTTGCTTAAACTTAGTTGAATTCCTACTGTTGCTACGTATTGACAGTTTGGCCACTTCCACATTTGTCTGGTTTTAGTCTCTGATATGGTTCGCAAGTGTATGTTTTCGCCAGCGGTGTGGTTTACATCGTGTTACTACCAGTTCGCAGAGCATGCACACGCTCGCTTTGGGTGCGCGTGCCACTCCCCCTCCCCCCCAGTTCCCATGTGCATCTGCCTTCTGCACATGCGCCCGGTCTTCCACACATGCACTTTGCTTGTGCGCGCGCCTCCCGTGCCTGTGCCTGACCTCAAAAACGTGCCTTAATTAGGATGGCATAGAGCCAGGGTGGGTGAGAGGGATGCTACCGGTTCGGGCGAACTGGTCCAAAACCGGCTGAATGCCACTTCTGCTTTTTGCGTGTTGTGCTAGGTCAATGGTGGCTAACCTTTTTGCCATCGCGTGCCAGGAGGGGTGGTGGTTTGTGCACGCATGTGCCCTGACCCATAATTCTATGTGCTCTGCCCATGCGTGCGTGACCCCACCCCCCCGCTCCTGGCACACGATGGCCCTGTAGGCCCATTTTTCTCTCTCACCTGGCTCCAGAGCCTCTCTATGAGTCTAGGGAGGGCGAAAACGGCCTTCCCACCCCCCCCAGAGGCCCGTTTTCCAACTTCCGGTTGGACAGGAAGTGATGTTTTGTGCTGTCCCCAGCCTCCAGGGACTCCTAGAGAGGCCTTCTCTTCTACCCCCCCCCGGTCCTCCGGAGGCAGGAAACAGCCTGTTTCCCTACTTCCGTGGGCCCAGAAGGCCTGAAAATCATCTGGCGGAGCTGACCTCGCGTGCCCACTAATATGGCTACGCGTGCCACAGGTTTGCCCTCATGGTGCTAGGTTTATTGTGCTGTTACCGGTCAATGCCTTCATGGACTTCAGCTAATAGAATCTGGAATTCTTCTGCCATCCCTTTCCCCTTAACTCCTCTGGCTTTGTCTTTTTCTCTTTTTCCAGGTTTTGTTTATGCGAAACCAGCTGCCCGCAAGAGGATTACTTCCCTCCCAATTTGTTTGTGAAAATCAATGGGAAGCTTTGCCCTTTGCCTGTGAGTAGACCGAGTCTCCTGTTCCCCACGCTTGAAAGGAAAGGATTGGATGATTGAGGCAGCCCCCAACTCAGGGGCTCCCTGTTTTTGGAATTCAGCCTGCCCTGTTGTGTCTGCCCCCCCCCCCGAGCTTGCCTCCCTGCCAGAAAGTGACTCGGAAAGTGAGGGCGAAGGGCCATCAGGACTTACCATTGGAGCACCGGCTTCCCTGGCTCAGCTCCAGGAGCCAGAGGCAGGCCAGGTGGAGGAGATAACGAGGCCTCCGTCTCCTGACTCTTAACCCCTGCAGGCCACGCCTCCAGACCCAGCTGATGGCAATCAGGCCTGGCTGGACCCTAGGTTTCATAGGCAGGAGAGGAGGGAACAACAGAAGCGAGGGTGGGGCAGGCCTAGGAAGTGCTGAGTCATGGAGCCACACCCCACAGGATATAAAAGCAGCAAGGGCTGCTATACCCCTTCGTGGCAAGCAAATCAACTGCTTAACTAGAGCTGAAGTACTGTTTGTTCCTGGTTGACTCATCGGCATCAAGAGAGATAACAGAGACACTTGGCAGACGCTCGCTAGTTTGCTGCCAGAAGCTGATAGTTGCCGGCTAATTAAGTCATCGCTCGGACGGAGGCGAGGGGGAAAGAATATGCCCCAAGACAGTTGGGAATGGGTAGCTGTCGTGTCCCACTCCTCCGCTGACGGCCGGGTCAGGGAAATCCGAATCAGGCGTGCCTCTGCAGCTCTGCCAAAGTCCTAGCAAAGTCCTCAGGGCAGGCAGGAGACCAGAAAGTGACTTCAGCAAGATATGTTTAGACTTTGCCTGACTCAGAGAATGCCAGAAAGCAGGTCCTTTATATAGGCCATGGGGTGTGGCTCCATGACTCAGCACTTATCCAGGCCTGCCCCTCCCTTCCTTCTGTTGCCTCCGCCTATCAAGTCTTCTGCCGCGAGGGTTGCTCCAGTCGGCAGCTGTTGGCAATTGACCTCCCTCAGGCTCACATGCTGTGGGGGAGGGGGAGGGGTCTAGTTGCTCCGTTTGCCTGGGCATGGAGCCAGGGCTGGGGCCGGGAGGTGCTTCCTCCTCCTCAGCCTGTCTGGGCATGGAGCCAGGGCTGGGGCCGGGAGGCATACTAGGGCATTCCTCCGTGTTCGGAAGCAGATAAGAAGGCCCCGGCTGCGGTGAGATTGGACGAAACACAACAGTAGCCTTCCTCGGCGGGCCCGCTGTCTCTTGGCTGTAGTGAGGAAGAGAGATTGTCCAGGTAGCCCCTTTGCAAGGGGTGGGTTCCTCGGTGGTCTCTGAGCTTGCTTCTTTTCTTGGAGATATTTCATGACCGACTAGGTAACATTATCACTGCTAGAAGGGAAAGGGTTGTATGGAGGAGGAGGACTGGGGGTCCTTGATGCTCTCAGAGCTTGGTTGTTTTCTTCCAGATGTTTCATTACCCAACTAGGGAACATCATCAGTGCTAGAAGGGAAAGGGGTTTGTGGAGAGGGGAGGAGGAGGAGGAGGCGGAAAAGGACTGTTGGGTCCTTGATGCTCTCAGAGCTTGGTTGTTTTCTTGCAGATGTTTCACGACCCAACTAGGTAACATCATCAGTGCTAGAAGACAGTGGGGTTGGTGGAGAAGAAGAGGAGGAGGAGACTGAGGGGCCTTTGTTGGTCTCTGAGCTTGTTTGTTTTCTTGCAGATGTTTCATGACCCAACTAGGGAGCATCATCAGTGCTAGAAAGGAGTGGGATTTGTGAGGAGGAAGACGAATATGGGGATCCAGGGTGCTCTTTGAGCTAGCTTGTTTTCTTGCAGACGTTTCATGACCCAACTAGGTAACATCATCAGTGCTAGAAGGGAAGGGGGGTTGTGGAGAGGAAGAGGAGGAGGAGGAGGAGGACTGTGAGGTCCTTGGTGGGCTCTGAGCTTGGTTGTTTTCCTGGAGACGTTTCATGACCCAACTAGGAAACATCATCAATGCTAGAAAGGAGGGCTGTTTGCTGTCAGTTTATATTTTGGTGCCTTGCCTGTCTCTGGGGATATGGGGAGGGGGCGGCCTTAGAGATACTTTGGGAGGGGGCTGTTTACTGATGGCTCTTCAGCAGTTCCTTGATTGGGGTCTTGTTCCCTTGATTGTTGGTCTGATGTTAATTTTGGAATTAATCTATGATTATTTGAATGCTTATTGCTGGTAGTGGAGAGATTGCTTGGGTCTTTTTGATCGCTTTTTTCGGCTGGGTGAAAGAAATTCAAATAGTTTCTCAAACAAGCCTAAATACAAGCCTTTTTGGATTTTAGCACAATGTGCTTTTAGGCAAGTTATCTTAAAATTCCCATCAATATCGCTATTCACCCAAGTCATTTTTTTTTTAATAATTCCATCAGGAACATTAATTGCTTGTGTTTCCTGGGAGTCCAACGGTCTCCTTCAAAACTCAACTTCTGTCTCTTGGAATATTTGACCCTGGCTTATGGCGAAGGGACGCAGTGGCTCAGTGGCTAAGACGCTGAGCTTGTCAATCAAAAGGTCGGCAGTTCAGCGGTTCGAATACCTCATGCTGCGTAGTGGGCTGAGCTCCCGTGACTTGTCCCAGCATCTGCCAACCTAGCAGTTCGAAAGCACGTAAAAAATGCAAGTTGTTGTGTCTGCCCCCCACCCCCCGAGCTGGGCCTCCTGCCAGAAAGTGACTTGGAGCCGGTCCCCCTGCTAGAAAGTGACTTGGAAAGTGAGGGGGAAGGACCGTCAGGACTTACCTCGGGAGCACTAGCTCCCCTGGCTCAGCTCCAGGAGCCAGAAGCAAACCAGGTGGAAGAGATAACGAGGCCTCCATCTCCTGACTCTTTCCCCCCCCAGGCCACGCCTTCAGACCCAGCTGATGGCAATCAGGCCTGGCTGGACCCTAGGTTTCGTAGGCAGGAAAGGAGGGAACAACAGAAGCAGGGGTGGGGCAGGCCTAGGAAGTGCTGAGTCATGGAGCCACACCCCACAGGGTATAAAAGGCAGCGAGACCTGCTGTATCTCTTTGTAACAGGCAAATCCACTGATTGACTAAGAGCTGAAGTTTGTTCCTGGGTGACTCACCAGCGTTGTAGAAGATAACGAAGGCTCTTGGCAGACGCTGGCTAGTCTGCTGCCAGAGCTGATAGTGCCGGCTAATTAAGCCATCACTTAGACGGAAGCGAAGGAGGACAGAACACAAGTAGAAAAACAGGGACCACCTTTGGTGGGAAGGGAAGAGTGTTCCGTGCGCCTTTGGCGTTGAGTCATACCGGCCACATGACCACGGAGACGTCTTCGGACAGCCCTGGCTCTTCGGCTTTGAAACGGAGATGAGCACCGCCCTCTAGAGGCGGGAACGACTAGCACGCATGTGCGAGGGGAACCTTTACTTTATGGCGATAACATCACCCCAAGCCAAGGGGTGCGGTCCCTGTTTATGGTGGGGTGGATTTGATCTCAATCCAGTTGATTTAAATCACAATGTAAATCGCTAGTAAAAAGGCTTGATTTCAATCGACTCGATTTAAATCATACTTTTTAAAAGAGCTACGGTCATCTCCGTCCCGCAGCGGCTGCTCCTCTGACCCGCAGTTGACTCACCAACCGTCCCAGTCACTTTAATGGGATGGCTGGTGATGTGGCAGGGATACAGCAAGGTGAGGGACATGAGAGGAAGCAGGTGAGCGGTTGCCCGCTAACAGGCGCTGCCCTGATGGATCTGAAATGACAGGCGCTCTTTAATATTGCATTTATAAGCTGCTTAGAAGGTTTCACTTTCATTTTTACTGCTTGTCCTTCCTCCTGATGCTTAGAAGTTTGGTGGTACAGATGCATTTCTCTTCACCCGTCTCCTTCCACTTATGACTGTATGACTGTAACTTTGTCGCTGGTGTCCTTACGATTTATATTGATATTGATTGTTTCCTGAGTGCTTATTTGTACCCTATGACTATCATTAAGTGTTGTACCATACGATTCTTGATGAAGGTATCTTTTTTTAAAATATTTTTTTTAAATTTTCAAAAGTTAAAATACACAATGCAAAAATACACAATACACAAAAGCAAAAAATATATAAAACAAACAAATACAAACGCATCAAAATTACATTACTCAGAACAGCTTTTCCCACATCGATATCTCTTATCCTATATATATATACATATATATATATATGTGAAAATATTTACAGACCCCTCGTATCCTGGACATAAACTGTTTCAACTCCTACCCTCAAAACGACGCTATAGAGCACTGCACACCAGAACAACTAGACACAAGAACAGTTTTTTCCCGAAGGCCATCACTCTGCTAAACAAATAATTCCATCAACACTGTCAAACTATTTACTGAATCTGCACTACTATTAATCTTCTCATAGTTCCCATCACCAATCTCTTTCCATTTATGACTGTATGACTATAACTTGTTGCTGGCAATCCTTATGATTTATATTGATATATTGATCATCAATTGTGTTGTAAATGTTGTACCTTGATGAACGTATTTTTTCTTTTATGTACACTGAGAGCATATGCACCAAGACAAATTCCTTGTGTGTCCAATCACACTTGGCCAATAAAAATTCTATTCTATTCTATTCTATTCTATTTAACCTCTATATACGGATTCTACTTCTAAGTGTCTCAATGAACCAACATTCTTATTTAAATTATTTTAACCTGATTCAGAATTTAGTCTCATGACAAAAATCTCTCTTAAGTTTTATGCTTACTCTCCAGCCAGGAATACCATCTATTCCATATTCGATAGTACTCAGTATCTTCCCTCTCCTTCATTTCCATCGATAATCTATCCATTTCTGCACATTCATATTTTTTTTAAATTATAATTTGATCTGGTGGGATATCCAGATGTTTCCAACTCTGTGCTAACACAATTCTACATGCCGTCAATATGTGTAATATGATATATTGTATATTTTCTTTTCTTTTATGTACACTGAGAGCATCTGCACCAAGACAAATTCCTTGTGTGTCCAATCACACTTGGCCAATAAAAAAATTCTATTCTATTCTATTCTATTCTATTTCATTCCATTCCATTATACTGTATATATTATTCTATTCTGTTCTATTCTATTCTCTTCAAACAATCGTACAGTTTGTAGTTACATTAGATTTGCAAAACAATGGGCTAAATATTCCTGAACTTTGTTTTATGATTTATTTCACAGTTACTGTGTAACGGGGTGAAGCCATCAATGCAGTGCATGTTATCTCAGCTTGCAGAGCATGGATTCGTTGAATGAGTTTACCAAAAAAAAAAAAAAAAAGTAAATATTGCAGAATATACGGCGTCACTCTACATAACTAAGCTCCCATTTCATTCTGAAAAAAACTAAATTACGAATTAGATAGGAAACAATTTTTAGATAGATTTTTTTTTTACTCCAAAAGCATTTTATTAAGATAAATTTGATTAAAAAAAAATCCGATTTAATTTTTTTTTTAAAAAACTGATTTTTGATTATTATTTTTTAAATGGATTTTTATCCACCCGGGTTTATGGCTTAACGTAGGCTTGAACCTAGCCCATGTTGGTTGATCAAACAAACCACCCTGAAGCAAACCATGTCCCTACCTGTGTATTGTGATGATGGTCAGTGGGCCCTCAGCCTGACCACAGCTGTTTTTTTTTTCTGCCGATGCAGGGTTACCTCCCTCCCACCAAAAACGGCGCGGAACCCAAGCGACCGAGTCGACCGATCAACATCACGCCTTTGGTGCGCCTTTCGGCCACCGTCCCCAACACCATTGTGGTCAATTGGTCATCTGAATTTGGCAGGGTAAGAGGGGCTCTGCCGATGGAGGCAGCGACATATTGTGCCGAAAAGGTTAGCCATCACTGGTATAGGGTTTCCTGCCTAAGCAAGGGGGGCTGGACTGGAAGACCTCCAAGGCACCTTCCAATTCTGTTATTCTATTCTAAAACTCTGCTTCAGGTGAGTGAAGAACTTAGCCAACACTATGAGAATCAGAAGGAAGTGTTGTGACCCAGGGCCAAGTAGGTAGTAGTAAACTCAGTCAGTTTAAAAACAAACAGACTTTATTAGAACAGTTGAGAATTAAACTCATTCTCAGCGTCGTCCAAACTAAATCAAAGCAAATTCTTCCTAACACAATTCTTCAGTCTTATCACCAACCTTGGTCTAATTAGGCAAACTGCCAAAGGGCTTTTCTTGGCAAAAGTTCAAAAGCTGAAGACGCCAACAAGAAATAAATGCAGCAAGACAAGGCTATCAACGTTGTTTTCCAGCAAAGAGCCCAAACGCTGTTGCTGGTCTTTTAAGCCTTATGGGAGGGGCCAATCATCTCTTGGCCCTACTCCTGAGTTGTCCTTTTTGCTTGAGCTGCTCTTGCCTTCTGGCAACTCTTCTCATGTGTGCGTTAGGAACAGGCTCCTCCTGTTCCTCTGCCTCAGTACTGTCAGCCTCTGGAGGCTCCGGAGTCCGCACATCACTCCCCAATGGCCCTGGCCCTATCTCTGCCTCCGACGCAGAGCCCTCATCTGGGCTTTCCCCAGCCTCCAGGACTGGCCCCTGTTCTTCCTCAGCCTCATCGCTGCCCGACTCCGTTGCCAGCTCCGCAGGCTGCTGGCGGAGCACAACAGGGAAGCCTCTTGCTTAAGCAAATAGACCGTTTTTGTAAATGTAAGTCAGAGCCCAGCTTCTTAAATCTCTCTCTTCCTCTCCCTGACCTAATTCTGCTTTTGCTCCCTCTAGAATTACTCCCTCTCCGTTTACTTGGTGAAGCAGCTGACCTCGGTAACGTTGCTGCAGAAGCTGAGGGCCAAGGGCATCCGCAACCCCGACCACTCCCGAGCCCTGAGTGAGTCCCCCGGTTCTTTTGATGGCTATCCCAGCGGCCCTGAGGGTCTGGTAGCAGCTGCCCTGACAACTTGCCTGGGGGTGGTCTTGAAAATGACAGACCCAAACACATTTTATCTATCTTTATCTTATCTATCTTTATCGACCTTACCTATCTATCTAATCTATTTTATCTATCTTATCTATCTTTATCTTATCTATCCTATCCCTCTCTCTCTCTCTCTCTCCTTTTAACATTCCTATTTTATTGTGTTTTTTAAAAAAAATCTAGGTGAAATGTTAATACATATCGTAAGTCCATGTATGTTATGCCATACGGTAAAATAATTCTCTTCTTCTGTGTATTATTTGTACTTCGGATTTAAAGAAGCTTTTTTTTCCCCCCTCTCTTGCAGTCAAAGAAAAACTGACCGCCGATCCTGACAGTGAAATCGCCACCACGAGTTTGCGAGTGTCACTCATGTGTCCGGTAATTTCTGCTAATGTCTGCTCACTATTAGTCTTTTTAATATTTTGAAAAAAAATCTGATTATTATTTTTTTTTGATTGAACTTCTGACTGTGGGCAGAGTTAGCCTGCAATACTTCCTTCTAACCACTGCACAGGAAGGAAGGAAGGAAAGGGAAAAAGAAGAGCAAAGCAATAGACTTATATACCAGTTCGCAGTGCTTTCCAGCCCTCTCTAAGGGGTTTGCAGAGTCAGCCTCTTGCCCCCCAACAATCTGGGTCCTCATTTTACCCACCTCGGAAGGATGGAAGGTTGCGTCAACCTTGAGCCTGGTGAGAGTCGATCTGTCAAAGTGCAGGCAGCCGGTGATCAGCAGAAGTAGCTTGCAGTACCGCACTCTAACCACTGCGCCACCTAGGCTCCTTGTCCCGAAAACCTAAACAGACTCCTTGTCCCGAACACCCCCCCTTCTTTATTTATCTCCTGTGAATTAATGGCACTCACACACCGAAAAGTCCAGGCAATAGTCCTTTGAAGGGTTAACTGCAGTAACAGACCTTATCAGTTCCTTGACATAATTGCCAGGCCGGGAGCTTCCAGCTGGCAAGCAGTCTGTGAGGCACGAACCACGATGAGCAAATCTTCCAAAAGAAATACGAACGGTTGTCTCCTACGACAACCACTCCCCTTTCCTTCTATTTATTCCCCAGCCAGAGAGGGGCCATTCAGTGTCCACATGTGCCTTGCTTCCCGAGTCGGCTCCTTGTCCTCCGTTGTTCTCCTCTCCTAACAACTCTGCGCATGCGCATATCTGGAACAGGCCCCAGCTGTTCTTCCTCCCCACTTATCTCTTGATTCCGAAGGCAACTGGGAAATGTTGGACGGCCCCGGCTCTACCTCTGCTTCCGACGCAGAGCATCCATCAGAGCTTTCCCCAGACTCCAGAACTGGCCCATGTTCCTCCCAAACCTTCTCATTGTCTGAGTCTGTGCCGCCAGCTCTGCTGGCGGCTGGCGGGCCACGACATCATCGTCCCGTGACGTATCTCAACTCCCCCCACCCTTCGCTTAACCGGGGATGGACATGGGCAGTGCATGACGCATCCGGCCCGCGAGTTTGACCCCCCCCTGTTCTAGAACTTTTAACTGGATATTCATCGAGTGTTTTTATTTGTTCTGGTCTCTGTAATAAACCTGATTTGATTCGGAACTGGAACGTCCGGGGGGTGGATCGGTGGAAGGGTTTCCCGGTTCTTGAGGGACGGCGAGGCGCATGCAGAACGTTGGAATCGGGTGTGGGTGAAGATGCCGCGTTGGGAGGGGAAAGCCGGGAGTCTCGGTCCTTCCCAAGCAACTGACCCTTGCCACCCCTTTCTATCCCCCCCCCTCCGTCCAGCTGGGCAAGATGCGGCTGATCGTTCCCTGCCGTGCTTTTACCTGCACTCACCTGCAGTGCTTCGACGCCGCCCTGTACCTGCAGATGAACGAGAAGAAGTCCACCTGGACGTGCCCCGTCTGCGACAAAAAGGCTCCTTACGAGGGCTTGATCATTGACGGGTAAGGCTGGGGTGTTTTGTTTGTGGGCTCCCTCTCCTCATTGCTGCCTTTCAGGAGGCCCTTGGGGGAAGAGGCCACCTGGAGATCACCTAGCTGCTCCCGATTTTCGAGACACGTCCTTAGGTCCGCCAGTTAAAAATGGGAACAGAGCTTTTGTCCCTCTCCGACAGCCGGGTCTGGGAAGTCTGTATCAAGCGTGGCCACGAAGCCTCTGCAGCTTTGCCAAATTCCTTTCGGAGTTCTCAGGGCAGGCAGCAATCCAAGGTGTGACTTCAGAAAACCAGATGAGACTTTGCTTGACTCAAATTGCTTGACTCAAGCTGGTCTTTTATATAGGCCATGGGGTGTGGCTCTATGACTCAGCACTTATCCAGGCCTGCCCCTCCCTTCCTTTTGCTGATGTCGCCTCTCAATTCTCCGGAAGCGGGGATCCGTCCACTGTGAACTCCCTTCCTCCTGATCTGCTGCCGGCAATTCTAGCACGTAGCTGGCTTCGTGCTCACACGCTGTAGGAGGGAGGTTTTTTTGCTCATTCCTGACATTCTTTCCGGGCATGGTGCCAGGGCTGCATGCCAGGCCGTTCCTCTTCATTATCAGACTCTGACTCAGATAGCAGGAGATGGGAGGGGCCCGGCTGAGGAAAGGAGGGCGGGCGAGGCACAACAGCTTTGCTCTCTTCGTCCATCCTTAACCAGATCCATTTTCACTGGCGGGCCTCGGATGCGTCTTGCCGCCAATGCAGTTTCAACTCTGGGAATGGAAGCCCACCCATCTTCCAAGTTGCCAAGGTTGAGAAACCGGTGTCATCATGAATGAGATGAAGCTATTGCAGTGTAATTTGTTAGTTGTTGTTAATTGCGAGGTCATGTCCGACCCATTGTGATCCCCTGGGCAATGTTCCTCCAGGCCTTCCTGTCCTCTACCATCCTCCGGAGTCCATTGAAGCTCACGCCGACTGCTTCGGTGTCTCCATCCAGCCACCTCGTTCTCTGCCGTCCCCTTCTTCTTCTTCTTTTGCCCTCCATCTTTACCTGCGTTACTTTTCCTCAGACCGTCCCTGCTTTTGAATTGCTTCCTTCCCTCCCCAGGCTGTTCATGGAGATCCTGAACTCCGTTACGGATTGCGATGAGATCCAGTTCATGGAAGATGGTTCCTGGTGCCCCATGAAGCCCAAGAAGGAGAACCAGGAGGTTTGTCAGACGTCTTCTTACAATGGACTGGAAGGTAAGGCCGAAGGCTCGGCTTTGAAGCCTTGGGCATGACAGGAGGGGCCTGGCTTTGGGCTGGGTTGGAGGGGCTGTGGTGCCAGGAGCAGAGAGGTGTCTTTGGTGCAGGAAGTCCCAAATCTGGGAGTTTGCTCCTGTTGTCTACATGGAGGTGTTGTGGTCCGCCAGCAGCCTGCGGAGCTGGCAGCAGAGTCAGATAGCGATGAGGCTGAGGAAGAACATGGGCCAGTCCTCCAGGCTGGGGAAGGCCCGGATGAGGGCTCTGCGTCGGAGGCTGAGTTGGGGCCAGGGCCATTGGGGAGTGAGGTGCGGACTCCGAAGCCTCCAGAGGTTGACAGCAGTGAGGCAGAGAAACAAGAGGAGCCTGTTCCTAATGCACGCATGAGAAGAGCTGCCAGAAGGCAAGAGCAGCTCAAGCAAAGAGGACGACTCGGGAGTAGGGCCAAGAGATGGTTGGCCCCTCCCATAAGGCTTAAAACAGACCAGCAGCGGCGTTTGAGCTCTTTGCCGGAAAACAACGTTGGTAGCTGCGTCTTCTGGTTCATCTACGTCTTGTGTTTATTTTTGTGACTTCTGAACGTTTGCCAAGAAAGGCCTTTGGCAGTTTGCCTAATTGGACCAAGGTTTGCGACAGGACTGAGGAATTTGTGTTGGGAGGAATTTGCTTTAATTTAGTTGAACTAAGACTGAGAATGAAGTAATTCTCAGCTGTTTGAATAAAATTTATTTTTTCATGGACTGAGTTTCCTACTACCTACTTGGGCCTGGGTCACAACAATGGGGAGGAGCAGGGTCAGTCAGGCCAGAGCCTTTCAGGATTGGGACGGCTTGTAGGCAGGGAGAAAGGGGGGTAGGGTGACCAAGAGAGGCTAAGCAGCGAACATGAGAGACAGAGCTCAGGCAATGAGCAAGGACCACCCCCTCCTGACCCTCGAGCATGGAGAGCGGAGAGAAGGCGAGAACAGTGCAGACTGACCTGACTACTCGGGAGGGGAGCGCCCCGCCCTTCTTCACAAAGAACACCTGGGGACTGAGACTTAAGGAGGTGCTTCAAATAATTGTTTCAATTATTGGCCTTATTATTTGTACATATTTGAAGAATAGAATAGAATAGATATAAAATTAGAATAGAAGAGAATTCAGAATAGAATAGAATAGAATAGAATAGAATAGAATAGAATAGAATAGAATAATGGACTGGACTGGACTGGACTGGACTGGAAAGAATAGAATAGAATAGAATAGAATAGAATAGAATAGAATAGAATAGAATAGAATAGAATAGAATAGAATAGAATAGAATAGAATAATGGACTGGACTGGAAAGAATAGAATAGAAAAAATAGAATAGAATAGAATAGAATAGAATAGAATAGAATAGAATAGAATAGAATAGAATAGAATAGAATAGAATAATGGACTGGACTGGACTGGAAAGAATAGAATAGGAATAGGAATAGATATAAAATTAGAATAGAAGAGAATAGAAAATTAGAATAGAAGAGAATTCAGAATAGAATAGAATAGAAAGAGTGCAGAGAAGAGCAAGAAAGATGATTAGGAGACTGGAGGCTAAAACATATGAAGAACAGTTGCAGGAACTGGGTATGTCTAGTTTAATGAAAAGAAGGATTAGGGGAGACATGATAGCAGTCTTCCAATATCTCAGGGGCTGCCCCAAAGAAGAGGGAGTCAAGCTATTCTCCAAAGCACCTGAGGGCAGGACAAGAAGCAATGGGTGGAAACTAATCAAGGAGAGAAGCAACTTAGAACTAAGGAGAAATTTCCTGACAGTTAGAACAATTAATCAGTGGAACAACTTGCCTGCAGAAGTTGTAAATGCTCCAACACTGGAAATTTTAAAGAAAATGTTGGATAGCCATTTGTCTGAAATGGTGTAGGGTTTCCTGCCTGGGCAGGGGGTTGGACTAGAAGACCTCCAAGGTCCCTTCCAACTCTGTTGTTATTACTATTAGAATAGAATAGAATAGAATAGAATAGAATAGAATAGAATAGAATAGAATAGAATAGAATAGAAAATTAGAATAGAAGAGAATTCAGAATAGAATAGAATAGAATAGAATAATGGACTGGACTGGACTGGAAAGAAGAGAAGAGAATTGAGGAGAAGAGAAGAGCTGGAAGGAACCTTGGAGGTCTCCTAGTTCTAGATGCTGTAGAGAAGGGCATTTGTTCGGAGCAAACGCTGAATTCCTAGAGTGTTGAGTGCCGATGTTTGAACTTTCCCGGATTCCTTGCGTTCTTTCTAGAATTCTTGCTTTGCAGCCGTGGTGCTCAACAGCGCTGGGCTGGACCATTTGCAACCAGAGGCCGCTTGAGGTGCGCGTGTGTATTTGCCATCACTCTGCTCTGGGACTTGCCAGGAACGTGGGAGCCTTTGGTGGGAAATTTGGAGCGACAAAAGGGGAGGTTTGAACTGCCAGCTGCCTGCGTTACCTCCATGCGGAGCCTGGGCTCCTCATCAATCTGAAGTTACGTTTCTGAGCATTTGTCCTCGTTGTTGTCACAGCCTCCCTGTACACAGTAAGTTCGGATGGGAAGCAGCTGCCCGAAAGCAAGAAGAAGGTGGAGGTGATCGACCTGACCTTGGACAGCTCTTCAGACGAAGAGGAACCCCCTGCCAAGAAAGTCTGTCCTGTCGCCATTGCTGCCATCCCTCCATCAGCTGGACCAAAAGGGTAGGTGACGGGGCGCTGTGGGCTCAGAGGGCCTTTCCCTCCTCTGGCTTGGCTGATTTTGGAGAACCGGTAGCAAAAATCTCTGCCCCCACCCCCCGCCCATGCCCAGCTGAGCCATGCGATCATCAGAGGTTTTTGGGTTTTGTTTTTTTACTTTTAAAAGCATTTTTTGTTCAGCTGAAAAAATGCTTTTAAAAATTAAAAAAAAAAAGCCTCTGACGATCAGGCAACTCAGCTGGGATCGTCGGAGCCTTTTAGAGGGCATTTTTTTTTACAACCTCTTCGGCAGAAGAGGTTGTAGAAAAATGCTTTCAAAACTCTGACGATCAACTGAGTTGCCTGATCGTCAGCTTTTTTTCTTTAAAACAAAAAAAAATTGCTTTTAAAGAAAAAAAACCCTCTGATGATCAGGCAACTCAGCTGCGACATCAGAGCCTTTTAAAAGCATTTTTTACAACCTCTTTGGCCGAAGAGGTTGTAGAAAAAATGCTTTTCAAAGGCTCTGACGATCCCAGCTGAGTTGCCTGATCGTCAGGGGCTTTTTTTTTTCTTTTAAAGGCAAAAAAAAAAAATTGCTTTTAAAAGAAAAGAAAAGCCTCTGATGATCAGGCAACTCAGCTGGGATCGTCGGAGCCTTTTAGAGGGCATTTTTTTTTACAACCTCTTCGGCAGAAGAGGTTGTAGAAAAAATGCTTTTAAAAGTAAAAAAAAAAAAGTTGGCCACGCCCACCCAATCACATTATTCCCCCCACCAAGCCACGCCCACAGAACCGGTAGTAACAAATTTTACATTTCACCCCTGCTTCTGACCCTCAATCTCTCCCCCCCCCACCCCCCCCAAAATAGAAATAGAATAGACCCCCGGAGGCTGCTGCGAACGATCCCTTTCTCCCCCAAGAACTCAAAACGCCCTTCCGGCTCCACTAACCTTTCCGTTCCTTTCAGGGTTTTAAACACCGACCACCAGCCTTCCTCGGTGCTGCGGAGTCCTCCAATGGCTGCGGTGGGCAGCGATTACCTCTCCAGCCTCCCGCTGTCCGACTACCATCCTTCTTATTCGGTCCCTTCGGACATCCAAGGTAAGCTGGATCAGGGAGCTCCAAGCTTGGGCTCTCGTCCCTAACTGGGGAGAACCGGAGATGAAAAAGAACCAAGGTTCAGGCTCACCTGTTGTCGTGTCCCACTCCTCCTCTGACGGCCAGGTCTGGGAAGTCTGTATCAAACGTGGCCACGAAGCCTCTGCAGCTTTGCCAAATTCCTGTCAGAGTTCTCAGGGCAGGCAGGAATCCAAGGTGTGACTTCAGCAACCAGATTAGACTTTGCCTGACTCAAGGAATGCCAGAAATCAGATCCTTTATATAGGCCACAGGGTGTGGCTCCATGACTCAGCATTTATCCAGGCCTGCCCCTCCCTTCCTTTTGCTGACGTCGCCTTTCCATTCTCCGGAAGCGGGGATCTGTCCACGTTTTGTCAGCTGTCGGCAATTCTAGCTCGTGGTTGGCTTCTTGCTCACGCTGTGGTGGGGGGGGAGGTTTATTTGCTCAGTCTGTCCGGGCATGGTGCCAGGGCTGGAGGTTGGAGGCATGCCAGGCCATTCGTCTTGCTCAGTCTGTCCGGGCATGGTGCCAGGACTGGGGGCTGGAGGTATGCCAGGCCATTCGTCTTCACTATCAGTCTCTGGCTGAGATAGCAGGAGATGGGAGGGGCCCAGCTGCGGAGAGGGGGGCGGGCGAGGCAGAACACCTGTCTTAGCTTAGATATTGTGGCTTCTTGGCCTTTGAGCTTCTCGTGTGAACACAGCCCTCAAAGGGGCCAAGGCCAGGGGTGGGCCGCTGGGGTGGGGAGGTCTGCACCTCAGCTGTTTTACTCACCGGGGCCGCAGTGGAAAGTAAGTTTTAGAGTTGTTTTCAAACGCACTGCGTGCGGGTGGAGTGCGTGTTTGGCGCGCGGGCGCTCCGCGAACCGGTTGCTACACTGGTTGAATCCCACCACTGAGTCCAACGTCTTTGCCCGCCCGCCCGCCACTTTGTTTGTCTTTTAAATATTTTCCTTCCCTCTAGTCTAGTACTTTCATTTTACCATTAAGGTTTTCCTTTCTCTAGGTCTGGATTTGTTTTCCTTCCTTCAAAGCGAAAATCAGGTACGTTTCCCCTTCCTCTCTCCCATCTCCCAATTTGCCCATTCAATCTTTCAATCCACAGAGGAGTCATTCAAATACGGTTTCTTGTTTTCCTCTGCATTTAGTGCAGGGGTCTTCAACCTTGGCAACTTTAAGCCTGGAGGACTTCAACTCCAGCAAAGCTGGCTGGGGAATTCTGGGAGTTGAAGTCCTCCAGGCTTAAAGTTGCTAAGGTTGGAGACTGCTGATTTAGTGCATTGAATTGCGTCGATAACCCAGCAAACTTCCTTTCCTAGGTCTTCCACAGGAAAGTTCTTTTCAGTTCTTCAGAACACAGTTCTTTTCAGATTTGCACCGTTCAGAGTTCAGAACAGCTGCTGCTCAAACAAGAAAGAGAATAGCAGCAGCAATCGCCTTTAGACTTATATGCCGCTTCGCAGTGCTTTGTAGCCCTCTCTGAGCAGTTTACAGAGTCAGCCTCTTGCCCCCCAACAATCTGGGTCCCTGTTTTACTGACCTCGGAAGGGCGGAAGGCTGAGTCAACCTTGAGCCGGTCAGGATTGAGCTGCTGACTGTGGGCAGAGTTAGCCTGCAATACTGCATTCTAACAGAGGGAGGGAGGGAGGAGGGAAGGAAGGAAAAGAAGGGAAGGAAGGAAGGGGGGAAGGAGGGAGGGAAGGGCAATTGCTCTTAGACTTATATACCACTTCACAGTGTTTTACAGCCCTCTCTAAGCAGTTTACAGAGTCAGCATAGGTAAATTAAGTAGATAGGTAGGTAGGTAGGTAGGTAGGAAAGAAGGAAGGAAGGAAGGAAGGAAGGAAGGAAGGAAGGAAGGAAGGAAGGAGGGGAGGAGGGGAGGGCAATAGCACTTATATACCACTTCACAGTGCTTTCCAGCCCTTTCTAAGCGGGTTACAGAGTCAGCCTCTTGCCCCCAACAATCTGGGTTCTCATTTTACCCACTTCGGAAGGCTGAGTCAACCTTGAGTCAGTCAGGATCGAACTGCTGGCAGTGGGCAGAATTAGCCTGCAATACTGCATTCTAACCACTGGGAGGGAGAGAGGGAGGGAGAGAGGGAGGGAGGGAGGGAGGGAAGGAAGGAAGGAAGGAAGGAAGGAAGATAGCAATAGCTCTTAGACTTATATACTGTTCCACAGTGCTTTATAGCCCTCTTTAAGCAGTTTAAAGAGTCAGCCTCTTGCCCCAAACAATTTGGGTCCTCATTTTACCGACCTCGGAAGGACCGAAGGTTGAGTCAATCTTGACCCAGTCAGGATCGAACTCCTGGCTGTGGGCAGAGTTTTCCTGGCATACTCCATTGTAAGCACTATGCCACCATGGCTATATAGCAAACGTCTGGTCAACCTTTGCTCTCCAGAAAGGTTGGACTGTCAGAATTCTGCCAACGGGGCCAAAGTTGAAAAGCCAGGCAGCACCAGATGGGGCCTATGAGCACAACGGAGCCCAAAAGTTCTGTCGTTAAGTCAGACATTTGTTCAGTGAGTTTTGGCCCCGTTTTACGACTTTTCTTGCCCCGGTTGTTAAGCGAATCACTGCAGTCGATAAGTTAGCCACCCGGTTGTTAAGTGAATCTGGCTTCCCGCGTTGACTTTGCTCGTCAGGAGGTTGATCACGTGGGTCACGTGACCCCGGGACACTGCGACCGTCATAAATATGAAGCAGTTGCCAAGCATCTCAGTCAAAATTGAGGTTGTAACTGAAAAACGGTCACCAGTCCCATTTTCCAGGGCCGTTTGTAATTTTGAATGGTCACTCAACTAGCTGTTGTAAGTCAAGGACTAGTTGTACACGTGATCCCCTTTCGCCACCTTCCGACATGCAACATCAGCTGGGAAACAGATTAGTTTCCTCTCCTTCAGCCTAAGGACTCGTGTGTTGCAAGTGTACGAAGGGCAAAAGCCAAGATTAAAAAACAGATCTTTTTGTTATTAACAACGGCTATTTTGCCCTGGCATAAGCAGCAAATGTTTAGTGTTATGCAGTGGCCTAGAGGCAGAACTCGCACCTCACAATCAGGAGGCTGTGGGTTCGATCCTAGGTAGAGACAGATATTTCTCTCTCTGGGCACCGTGGGAATATATCTGCCGAACAAAACTCCTCATTGGCGACCCGGAAAAGCATCCGGCCAGTAAACACTCAGCTCTATTTAGTTGCCTAGACTCCAAGGCATTACGAGGTCATTAAACGAAAAAAAAAAAGTGATTTTTTAAAATCTCTTCCTCTTGCAGCATTACAGCCCTTCCGTCATCACCTCCCTGGACGAGCAGGACTCCCTGAGCCATTTTTTCCAGTATCGGGGGCCCTCCCCACATTTCATGAGCCCCCTGGCTCCGATCGTGGTGGGATCCCACAGCGGGGTCGGCTCCCCCACCGGCAGCCGCATGAACAGTGTGGTCTCTTCGCCCACGGCCAGCTTGCGGGAGAGTCACGGAGCCATGGGAAGCAGCCCGGCTTTGCCAGGTTGTCGGCCGGACATCATCTCTCTAGACTAAAGTTGGAGACGCCCTTTTTTTGGGGGGGGGACGGGGACGAACGGACGACTCCATTCTTCTGTGGAAAAAGGCAGAAATTTCGGCAACGTGTCGGCAGCTGAGAAGACAGACACTTAGCAGCGTGTTTTTTACTTGGTGTGCGCCCCACCCCGTCTTAGGGAAAATCACGGCATTCTTTTTAAAAAGATGGAAACTCAATTTTTCGGTCCCTGATGATTGCGGAGGGATCGGTCTCCGAATCCGAAGAATCACAGCTAAATTTTGCTCATGGGATCCTTAAGTCCGCAAAGGGACTAAAGGCGGCATTCGATGACCTGCTCCAATCGGTCCCAAGTTACAGAAAGAAAGAAAAAAAAAACGGAATTTTTTTTCTTAGCAATGGAAACCCTGGTTAAGCGGGGTTGGGGGGCCAGATTGGATGATCTCGGGAGCGCACAGCAAGAGGGGAGCCTTGGGGAGGCATTTGAAATTCCATCGTGGCTCGAACTCCGAACAGGCACAAGATTCATTGGATCGAGAGCCCTTCTGGCCAACAACCGGCGGCCGCCTTTAAGCTCCACATTTTGAGGTTTCAAGGTTCAAATGTTTTGAATCGAGAACGTGTTTCAGGACCAACAGAAATCGGCTCCTCCTATATATGAAAACAAAAAAATAATATTCTTTTTTTAAGGATCCTGGCTAGGCCAATTGAGGCCCATATGAATGTTTGCAGGTTTTTGTGTTGTTGTTTTTTTGATATTTCAGAGCTCGGTTGTGGGAAAGGAGCAGCCGATTCACCTATGGAAGCTCTGGACCAACCTTCCAACCAAATGTGGGTCGTCCCCCCACCCATCTCTAAATCTGTACAGTAGTGGCCAAAATTGTGGAAACCTTTTGGGAAAGTTTTGAGGTTTGAGGGCTAATAACACCATTTTTTTGGGGGGGGGGAGTTTCAAGATAATCCTATTCCACTGCAGGAATGGCCTGGGAATAGCCCAGTCCTTCACCCAATGGAAAATCTATGGAGCCGACTAAAGAAACTGGTTAGTCAGAAGTGACCCAGCCATAAAACCCAGTTAATAGAAGCCATCATTCAATCTTGGTTTCACAGGATAACAGCTGCAGGACTAAAAGACTTGGTTCACTTGGGAAGACGTTGTAATGATTCATGCTAAAGGTTACTCAGCTAAATATTAACTGACACAGGGATAATTTTTGTATATCTTTTTTTCACGGGGATCATTTTTGTATAGCTCCTTTTTTCTACGGGTTTCCCTTTTCTTCTTTATACTGTATAACCCTTCATCAAAGCCATTGCATTACTTTCTCGATTCAGTGATCTTTCCATCGACATATAATTTTATGGTACTACTCCAAAAACAACAAAAAAAGGAGTCTTATTAGCTAAGTTTTAGAAAATACACTTTTCCCAAAAGGTTCCCACAATGTTGGCCGCTACTGTATTTTCTGTACTTAATAAAAGACCAGTAGCCTCTTTAGAGGTTCGAAGGAATAACAAGGGAATTTTGAGTTTTGCACAGAAAATTCCAGTGTTTTCCATTCCTCCCCATTCTCTCTCTCTCTCTATCTCCTTTTTTCCCCCCCAGTACTATGATTTAACCTCAGCTAGGTTCTCACATTGAGCTAAGTGATGCAGGATGTTGCCTGGTATAAAACAGGCAGTTGGGGGTTTGTCCAAACAAACCACGGTTCTGTATAACAAATGCTGGTTAAATTGTGGTTTCTTTACAACACTGGTTGAAGACCATGGTTAGGAGGCGCCGAGGCTGCCTAACCATAGCATTGCCAGGCTGGTGGATAACACCGATTGGGTGAGATCCAGCTTAGCTTTTGAGGGCCACGGGCTTCCAAAAACCCGCTATGCCCGTAACGAAACCTCTTTTGAATTCCGTGGGCCGTTTTCATTTTTAAAAAGTTAAAAATTTATTCCCGTCCATTTTTCTTTTCGGTCGGAACTTGGGGGTTAGCGTTGGAGGATCCAGGCTGCACCATCGGTGGGTCCCGTCGGGGTATTAACTTGGAGCCCTGACAGTCTCTTCATCCTTGTAAATGCTGCAAGAAGCGTTGGTCCGCTAAGGAACGGCGTTTGTTTTTTTTTTTGAGGAATCCTTGCGAGAAATTCTCACAGGCAGCCAGGGAAAAGGGCTGGTCTTTTGCGGGATGGAAAAATATCCTGCTTCTGCCTCCGGGCTCCCCTGTTTGCTCATCCGTGCTCCCTCCAGCTAAACCTTCCCTTTTTTTTTGGAAATCTCTAAGAAGAGACGGGATGCTCGGACTGTCCTGGGGGTTGAAAAAGCTAAAGTGGAGACCTTGCCAGAGAGGTTTGAGCTGCGAGGTGCAAATCTTGAACCCCCCAACTTCTGTGAAGCCGGGCTGCCACTCCCCCCCCCCTCCCCCAGAACGGAAGACGACTCTTCTCGGACATTCCTAAAATCGGATTTTTGGGGGGAATGCCTCTGGAGTCCAACCGGAACCGCTACCGTGCCACCGTAGGGATGGGGACGTGCTAGGTGAACTTTTGCAATTTTGATTGGGGCACTTAGCACTGCCTGCCTGGATTGGACTTGCCGGGGGGGGGAACCTCCCCATCCCTGAGGTGGGGGGGGCTCAGGCACCGAGGGACCGCCTGCCGCCCTGCCCTCAAAAATCCCACCGTTCATTTGCTGTGAGAGGTGGTTTCCCGCAATTGCCCCGGTCTGCAGGTTAATATATATATTTTTTACACGTCAGATCTCGTACTTCCCACCCCTCTTAAAAAAGTATTTCCAACCGATCCTGTACAGAGAACAAAAAGATCTATCAATCTTATCTATATATACATATCTATATTACGATAATCTATATTTTCAGTTTTTTGTACATAACGCGACTCCAAAGAGCTTTTTCTCAGTATTTTCTCCCCCCCGCCCTCTTCTCCTTTTTTTCTGAGGACTAAATGAAGGTTGCACATCCTTTGCACACGTGTAAGCGAGCGTGAGGGGCCGTGCATCGTCCGTTGCACAGCTTATTTATATATTTATGTCTGTGTCCTGAGTTTGTGTGTATGCGTGGGTGTTGTTCTTTTTTTTTTTTCATTCGAAGCTATCCGAGTCCAGCTGCTCAGCCTCCCCCTTCGGCCTCCTCAGCCAGATAGGTGGTTGAACCTCCTGCCTTTGCAAGGTTAGGGTTAGGGTTTTGCAAAATTACACAATTTTGCAAAATCCCTTTGCAGAATTACAGGAAACTCTACTTTTGCAAAGCTTCCCCTTTCAAGGCATTTAACTTTCTGCATTGTTTCCCCGAGCCACAGCGAAGAAGGCAGAGTTTGCATTTTACGAGTGCTGTGGATGAATTTGAATCCTGCTTTGTTAGCCACACCTGATCCGTTGTGCGACTTTCTTCCAAGTGCTTCTGTTTTCAATCAAAGGGAATGTTTCTTCCAGGGCAGCTGAAGTTTTCTTGACGTTATTCCTGTCAATTCCTGTGATAATTCGCCACAGAGAGCTCGTTGTGGGACAAGAGGTACACTAATATCGAAGACATAGTGGAATAGATAGTTTCTGGAGATTGTCAGTCATCCCAAGTTCTGGTTGTTCTAAAGGTGCTTTTCTTCAAGAGGCAACTGGACTTTCTGGTTTTTTTCTTTGAAGGCGTTTCGCTTCTCATCCCAGAAGCTTCTTCAGTTCTTCAGAGCTGAAGAAGCTTCTGGGATGGGAAGCGAAACGTCTTCAAAGGAAAAAAAACCCAGAAAGTCCAGCAGCCTCCTGTAAAAGCACCTTCGGCGCAGTGGAATCGAATCATGAAAGGAGGCCAAAAGGAGGGACGAAATGAAATGTGAACGACAAAAAGTTATTTTAAAATTATTTTAAATGAATTAAACTCAATTGTCCCGCAGCAAGTTGACCAGGGATGAAAGGCTACTGGTTCAAATCGGTTCGGGCGGACTGGTAGTAAAAAAATGCTACCAGTCAGGCGAACCGGTATGTCCGACGATCAGCTGTGACACGCCATTTATATTAGCTAGAATCGTCGGATTTCCTGCTTTCTAGCTAATCTAAATCGCATGGCACAGCGGGTTTCCCTTCCCCTCGCTGTTCTACTTACCTTTGCAGACTTGGAAAGTTTTCTTAGCGCTGCACAGGCACGCAGGCGCACGCTCGGTAGCAGAACTTCAGAGGATTTCACGGCTGGAGTCGACCCATGGTTAGTTGGCCATGTCAAGTTATCCTGTGCTCAGTTGACATTGGCGAATTCGTGTTTCATTTTCGTCCCATCCGTCCTTTCGTGATTCTATTCCACTATTTCTTCGATATCGGTGTAGCTCTTGTCCCGCGGCGAATTGTCCCGTGGCGAGTGGGTGAATCTGACAAGGGGGCCTCCCCTCTCCCGTCCCACCCGTTTGTGGTCAGATACATGACCACCCCTCCGATCTGCGGCTCTGCCAACTTTGTCTCCCGGGAAGCCCCAAGGGCCAGGAGGTGGGAGGAGCAGGGACCGAGACCCCGTTAGTAACCAATGGCTGGCTGGGCAGCTGGAAGAGAGGCTGACTCCGCAACCCCCTAGCGCAGGGGTCTCCAACCTTGGCAGCGTTAAGCCTGGCGGACTTCAACTCCCAGAATTCCCCAGCCAGTTGAAGTTTGCCAGGCTTAACGTTGCCAAGGTTGGAGACCCCTGCTCTGGAGTGGGGCGGTCCCCTTCTGTCTTTCGGAGGAGGCTCGCCTCGCTCTGCCAAATCTCTCCTGGGCTGCATATTTATTCTGTCATATCTTTGTTTTTTATCCACTTGGAGCTGTGGTGTATATGCTTTTTTTTTTAGAGAAAAATATAATAATAAAAAAAAGTTGCAAAGAGCTGTGGTCCCGCGTCATTTCCCCCCCACCCTACGTTTTATTTGTTTTATTTATAGAACATTCAATTTTCATCAAACTGTGTGTATTCTGGGTACAATTACATTTAAATAGTCATATTTATACACCTTTGGTGTATAATATTAATAATCTAATAACATAATAATATAATAATATTACTACTTAACATTTAACATCTTCAACAACTCTCCTCTGTACCATTTTCTCCCTTTATATCTCCTCCTTTCTAACTTCTGTTTCTATTGTCTACCCATTGATAAGATGTGTCCCATATCAAAAAATATTCAGTTTCTTCGTTATCCTTAATAGGTAAAGGTAAAGGTTCCCCTCGCACATACGTGCTAGTCGTTGCCGACTCTAGGGGGCAGTGCTCATCTCCATTTCAAAGCCGAAGAGCCAGCACTGATGGAAGTTGTTTCCGTGGTCATGTGGCTGACATGACTCAATGCCAAAGGCGCACGGAACGCTGTTACCTTCCCACCAAAGGTGGTCCCTATTTTTCTACTTGCATTTTTTACCTGCTTTCAAACTGCTAGGTTGGCAGAAGCTGGGACAAGTCACGGGAGCTCACCCCGTTACACGGCAGCACTAGGGATTCGAACCGCTGAGCTGCCGACCTTTCGATCGACAAGCTCAACGTCCTTAATACCTTAATACCAAGTGTTAATCTATCCATTTCTGCACAGTCTAATATTTTTTAAATTACATTCCCCTCAGCCGGGCTCTCATCATTTTTCCATTGTTGCGCAAATACAATTCTAGTTGCCATTAGTCTATGCAGGATCAGATATCCAGTCTTTTAATCATATTTTTTCTGGTAGAATGCCCGACAGAAGTGTTTCTGGTTTCAAGTCTATAGGTTGTTTTATCATGTTCTCCAGCCATGTGTGTTCTTTTCATCCAATATTTCCTTGCTTTTGGGCACGTCCACCACATGTGGTGATATGTGCCACTTGCTTAATTACATTTCCAACATTGATCCGATCTGTCTTTAAACATTTTTTGCCAATCTTGCCAGTGCAAAATGTGGTCCCACATCATGAATGGTTTCCATCTTGGCTGTGTCGTTGGCTTTTTTTCCCAGCTTTGTAAATATATTAAAAGGATGAAGGGGAAGTGTTGGCACAACCTCAATTCGTCATAAAGGTAAGTTTCCTTTCCACACATGCCAATTTCCACTTAGGGCACCAACATTATTTTAATGGGACCGAGTGGAATTTAACGTATTTTCCCAGCAATGAGGTAACGCGTGGCTCCTCCCCACGTGCTATGAGCGCAACCGCACCATCTGCGCGTGCACACCATCTGCGCATGCACAAAACGCTCTTGTGCATGCACACTAATGCGTGCTGTGTGTACAATCTCACCATCCACATGCGCACAGCTTTTGTGCGTGCCCCCATGCGTTGCACCATCTGCGCATGCACGCAGCTTTTGCGCATGCACACTAGCGCATGCTGTGTGTGCAATCTCACCATCTGCGCATGTGCACAGCTTTTGTGCGTGCAATGCATGTGTGCAAACGTCTGCGCATGCGCACACTGCGCCAGTCATCTCAAGCGCATGCGCAAAACATGCACGGGAGAGCTCCGAAGACCAGCTGTATCCACTGAATTGCACGCATACGCACCAGAGGCCTGAACATCAGCTGGGGCGCGCGCGCATGCGCAGCTTCAGGTGAGCTTGGCGACGGCTCGCGTGCCCAGAAAAATGGTTCTGCATGCCACTTCCGGTGCTATAGGTTCCCCTAGATCATTTCAATCAGAACAGAAATGGAAGGGGCCTTGGAGGTCTTCTAGTCCAACCCTGAACCATTCCAGATAAGTGGCTCTACAATCTCAATAAACTCCAGTGATGGAGTACCCACAATTTCTAGTAGCAAGCCGTTCCACGGGTTAATTATTTGAACGGATATTTCTCCTGAATTCCAGGTTGCTTCTCTCCTTGATTACAGCCCTCTCTAAGCGGTTTACAGAGTCAGCCTCTTGCCCCCCAACAATCTGGGTCCTCATTTTACCAACCTCGGAAGGACAGAAGGCTGAGTCAACCTTGAGCCGGTCAGGATCGAACTTCTGGCAGTGGGCAGAGTTTAGCCTGCATTCCAACCACTGAAGTAAAAAAAGGAAGGAAGGAAGGAAGGAAGGAAGGAAGGAAGGAAGGAAGGACAATAGCACTTAGACTTACATAGCATTTCACAGCCCTCTCTAAGCGGTTTACAGAATCAGCCTCTTGCCCCCAACAATCTGGGTCCTCATTTTACCAACCTCGGAAGGACAGAAGGCTGAGTCAACCTTGAGTCGGTCAGGATCGAACTTCTGGCAGTGGGCAGAGTTTAGCCTGCATTCCAACCACTGAAGTAAGAAAAGGAGGGAAGGAAGGAAGGAAGGAAGGAAAAAAGATAGCAATAGCTCTTAGACTTATATACTGCTTCACAGTGCTTTCCAGCCCTCTCTAAGTGGTTTACAGAGTCAGCCTCTTGCCCCCAACAATCTGGGTCCTCATTTTACCAACCTCGGAAGGATGGAAGGCTGAGTCAACCTTGAGCCTGGTGAGATTTGAACTGCCAGATTGCAGGCAGCAGAAGTAGCCTGCAGTATTGCACTCTAACCACTGCACCACCACGGTTCCTGCACCAACAATCCTGTGAGGTGGGCTGGGCTGGGAGAGGGGCTGGGCCAAAATCACCCGGCCAGCTTTCACACCTAAAGGGCAGGCTTAAAGTCACCTCACTGATTTCTAGCCTGATGCCTTAACCGCTAGTCCAAACCTGCTCTATTTGAAACAAAACGAAGTTAAAACGTTTAAAACAAAATCAAATTAAATCGTTTACAATAAAATTGTAAAATTGGGATCAACAAGGCAAAAACCATATTTGTACAGGAAAAGTTCCTTTAGCTACATACAGTACCTACTCTGTCCATTGTCCATTTGATTTCTTGAAGCAATCACAACTAGATAAGTTTGTTTTGTGAAGTCAGTCGTGTTATTTGTAAACCACAGGACTGATGAACCCGGGCAATCGTGGCTTATCCCATAAGCACCTAACCATAGTTCAGCATACTGTGTAAACTCAAAAGAAACATAAAAGTCATCTAATTCTTTTAATTAAGTTCATGAGTTGCCCTAAACTCTGTTGTTGAATCACATTAGAATTGGCCGGAGTAAAAAGATCAATGACATGGCCGCAATGACTGGATGCAACCAACAGATGGCGCAGAGACCCACAGTTTAGCATTTTTAGATCATTTTAGGGCTGACTGGGAAATGTTTAACTGATTCCTTTTGAGACATAATTTAAATCTTTGTATTTTATTATATTATTATTATTACAGTTTTATTTTTATTTATTTAATTTTAATTATTTTTCTATTCTATTATTTTATTTCATTTTTATTATTTTATTTTTATTATTATTATTCTATTCTATTTTATTTTATTCTATTATTATTTTATTTCATTTTATTCTATTTTATTATTTATTTTATTTTATTATTTTAATTTTTTACTTCATTATTTTATTTTGATTATTTTATTTTATTATTTTATTCATTTTATTTTATTTTAATTATTTAATTATTATTTAATTATTTTAATTATTTTATTTTATTATTATTATTTCAATTATTTCATTTTATTATTTTATTTTATTTTAATTATTTTATTATTATTTCACCAAGCAGGGCTGGCCTAATGATAAATTTTAATTTGAGGGTTTTTAGTGGGGTTTTTAAAGGGGCTTAATTTATTTAGTAACTTTTACTGAGTAATTTTAATAGCTTATCGAATTAGTTTTTTAATGAATTATTGTATTTTAAATTTTTTGATATCTATGTTTTATCTATGCTGTACACCGCCCTGAGTCCTCGGAGAAGGGCGGTATAAAAATACGAAAAATAAAATAAATAAAATTATTATTTTAATTATTTTATTTTATTATTATAATTTTATTTCAATTTTTTTTATTATTTTATTTTATTTTAATTATTTTATTATTTTAATTATTTTATTTTCTATTTTATTACTCTTTTTTTTATTTTTTATTTTAGTGGTGGGCCAGTGTGCATCCCCCTTCCCCCCTCCCCACTCCCGGAGCACCAAGCTGTAAGGGTTGGGGGCAGCTGTTCTGTCTGGTGTGGGTCCTTTTCTCATCCTTTTCTCTCCTGAGGAAAGAGAGAAGGTGGCTCTTGGTGCAGAGATTGGCCGCAGAATGCAAAACTCCTGCGACGGAATTAAGGGAAGGGGAAGGGAGAAGGACCAACCTGGGGTGAATGATAACAGTCTTCCCTTAACTGAAAGGCTAGAAAGACTGCAGAGAAGAGCAACAAAGAGGATTAGGGGACTGGGAGATTAAAACATAAGAAGAACGACTGCAGGAATTGGGTGTGTCTAATCTAGAGAAAAGAAGGACTAGGGGTGGCAGGATAGCAGTCTTCCAGTATTTGAGGGGCAGCCCCAAAGAAGAGGGGAGGGTCAACTTATTCTCCAAAGCACCTGAAGGCAGGACAAGAAGCAATGGATGGAAACTAACCAAGGAGAGAAGCAATCTAGAACTAGGGAGAAACAGTGAGAACAATTAACCAGCGGAACAGCTTGCCTCCAGAAGTTGTGGGTTCTCCATCACCAGAGGTTTTTAAGACGAGACTGGGCAGCCACTTATCTGACATGGAATATAGGGTCTCCTGTTTGAGCAGGGGGTTGGACTAGAAGACCTCCAAGGTCCCTTCCAACTCTGTTATATATTCTGTTCTCTTATTCTGAAATCCCACGGCACAATCGCCTCGGGCAGAGATCTTCCTGGCCGATAGTCCTTCCACGTCACATATGCCTTCCAGCCTGGAGACGGTGCGTGCAAGAACTCAAGACGGGTCTCTTTTGGTTTTTCCGGCTTTGCTTTTTAAACCAAGTTTCTAGATCTTAAGGCGAGATGGTGTCAGAGGCCTTAGGAAATCTTGAAGGTTATAAGAAAGGAAAGAGTTCCACAAAAACCGCCTCCGTTAGGATGTCAAAAGGCCAAAATCCAGATGCTTTGCAGGAGAAAAATCGTTAGATGGTTTTGTACGAGGAGTATCGGTTTCAGGAGAATGGGTCTCCTTCCCTTTAGCGCTGGCCGGGAAACAGGAGAGCTGCATCCGATACTTGGAAGAGGACCAGGATGATGTGTGTGTGTGTGTTTTAAGCAAAGCAGTAACAGCAGTTACTTGTCCCAGCTTCTGCCAACCTAGCAGTTTCGAAAGCACGTAAAAATGCAAGTAGAAAAAACAGGGACCACCTTTGGTGGGAAGGTAACGGCGTTCAAAGCGCCTTTGGCGTTGAGTCATGCCGGCCACATGACCATGGAGATGTCTTCGGACAGCGCTGGCTCTTCGGCTTTGAAACGGAGATGAGCACTGCCCTCTAGAGTCGGCAACGATGAGCACGTATGTGCCAGGGGAACTTTTACCTTTACCTAAAAAAAGCCAGATGAAAGCAAAGATTGGAGATAGAAGCAATATCCCAGTATTTTGAGGGGCAGCCCCAAAGGAGAGGAAGGGGTCAACCTATTCTCCAAAGCCCCAGAAGGAAGGACAAGAAACAACGGATGGAAACTAACCAAGGAGAGAAGCAACCTGGAATTAAGGAGAAATTTCCTAACAGTGAGAACAATTAACCAGTGGAACAGCTTGCCACCAGAAGATGTGGGTGCTTCATCCCTGGAGGCTTTTAAGAAGAGTTTGGACAACCATTTGTCTGAAATGGTATAAAAAAGTCTCATGCTTGAGCAGGGGGCTGGACTAGAAGACCTCCAAGGTCCCTTCCAGCTCTGTTCTGATTAATAGATCCTGAAGTGCATTAATGAAGAGCCCCCTAACCATCTGGCAGAAAGAGGCGGGATTTCTGTCCAGGAATCGCTTGGAGCAGCCTCTTATCCAGGTATCGCAGCTATTTCTCTCCACTTTGCAAGCCTGAATCTGACAGCCGATGCTAAAAAATCCCTGAAGAATTCAGAGCCAAACGGGGCAAAAGGAAAAGAACTTTTCTCGTTTTTCAGAATTCCATGGCAAACCAAGAACCTAGAAGAAAAAGTGCAGAGAAGAACAACAAAGGTTCCAAACCAGTGGAATGGAAGTTGCTTTCTTTCTTCCTTCCTTCCTACCTACCTACCTTCCTTCCTTCCTTCCTTCCTTGATTCCTTCCTTCCTTCCTTCTTGATTCCTTCCTTCCTTCCTTCTTTCCTTCCTTCCTTGTTGATTCCTTCCTTCCTTCCTTCCTTCCTTTTCTTCCTTCCTTTCTTCCTTCCTTCCTTGATTCCTTCCTTCCTTCCTTCCTTCTTGATTCCTTCCTTGCTTCCTTGCTTCCTTGCTTCCTTCCTTCCTTCCTTCCTTCCTTCTTTCCTTCCTTCCTTGCTTCCTTGTTTCCTTCCTTCCTTGTTGATTCCTTCCTTGCTTCCTTGTTTCCTTCCTTCCTTCCTTTCCTTCCTTCCTTCCTTCCTTCCTTCCTACCTACCTACCTACCTTCCTTCCTTCCTTCCTTCCTTCCTTCCTTCCTTCCTACCTACCTTCCTACCTACCTTCCTTCCTTCCTTCCTTCCTTGATTCCTTGATTCCTTCCTTCCTTCCTTCCTTCCTTCCTTCCTTTATTCCTTCCTTGCTTCCTTGCTTCCTTCCTTCCTTGTTGATTCCTTCCTTCCTTCCTTCCTTCCTTCCTTCCTTCCTTCCTTCCTTCCTTCCTTCCTTCCTTTTCTTCCTTCCTTCCTACCTACCTACCTACCTTCCTTCCTTCTTTGCTTCCTTCTTTGCTTCCTCCCTCCCTCCCTCCCTCCCTCCCTTCCTTCCTTCCTTCCTTCCTTGATAGGTAAAAAGCTGCCGGAGACTCAATTTTTGCACTAGAAACTTTTGCAAATCTTGTCCCGGTCTCTGCCTGCATCTGGGATGGAGAATTTGCAGAGCTGCAGCTGTGAATCGTGGCTTTTTCTCCTGGATGATGGCTAGTGACAGGAGGAGAGAGCCGAAAGAGGATGAGGATGAGGGTGGATCTGAAGAAGTTTCACTTTCAAGTCAGGCGACGAGAGAGATGAGCGTCTGGGGCATGTCCGGGCCTGGCTGAGCAAGGAAACAGGTGTGCAAGAAACGTACCTGGCAGGACTGGGCAGCTCCCAGCCGAGGCCCTCAGGCAGCTCCAGCGCGCCTTCCCAGCCACACGGATCAGGATCTCCAACCGGCTGCAGCTCCGGAGATGCGCTCTAACCGGTCCTGGGTTCTACCTCACCTGGGAAAAACTCTCCTGGCAGAGATGGACTGAGCGGTCCGTCGGTCCGTGCGCCTCCGGTCAGAGCGAGATCCTCGGCCTTTCAGGAAGGCTGGAAAGGAAGCAGCCACCATGAAGAAAATGTTCTCCTGTTCCAGCCATCCAGTGGCGGTGAGTAACAACGGGCTGCGTTTGCCGAATCGACAGGTGGCAGGTTATCCGCGAGTAATTATACCCGATATAAATACCTCTAATTATGCTTCTAAAAAAAAAGCAACAGAAATGTCGAACCTCCAGGCGGTAAGAACTTTTGCGTTTTATCTCTCGGTTTTGAATCAAAGCGGCTAGTCCTTAAGGTGGCAAAAAAAAAAAAGAGCTTGGAAAACCAGAATCTGTGCCAGATTCCTAAGAGGAGCCATAGGTTTTGCACTATTGAAGAGAGGAATTTTAAGTGCTTCCCCAAACTTCTTAGTCTTGGTTGCTCGGGGCACCTGGATGTCTGTTCCTTTTTTTTTTTTTTTGGTATTTTTTAAAATTTTATTTTATACACAAACAATCACATTAGTCATTCCATGTGTCATCTCGGTGTTTCTTCAATGAATTCTCCTTCTCCTTCTCCTCCTCCTCCTCTTCTTCCTACTTCTTCTTCTTCTTCCTCTTCCTCTTCCTTTTCCTCTTCCTCCTCTTCCTCTTTCTCTTCTTCTTCCTCCTCCTATCTTCATTTTTTCTTACTCTATTACAACATCACTCCCACAATACAATACTTTTATTATACCATTCTCTTATTTAATTATCAGTAAATATCTCTTTTCTAACCAATGATAAAATTGGCTCTCTATCTTAAAAAGTATTTTGTATCCTCTCTCTCTTTAATTGTCAATCAGCTGAATATTGGAAAGGCCACCAAACACTAGGATTCTATTATCATATGTGGTGGACGTGTTCAGAAGCTGGAAGCTATTGGAGTAAAATTTAAGACATGGTTAGAAGAAATGAGGCAACAACATACTGACTTAAAACCAGAGCTTTTCCTATTGGGTATCCTTCCAGAGAAAATCAGTAAAGAAAGAAAATAGATATTTGATTATATGTGTAAATAACTGCAGTGAGGATAGTATTTGCGCGAAGATGGAAAGCAGAAAAGAAATCCCTCCGGAAGGGGAAGTAATTAAAATTTTTTTAGATTGCGCAGAAATGAATAGATTAGCTTTTTTTAATTATTATTATTATTTACATTTATATCCCGCCCTTCTCCGAAGAGTCAGGGCGGCTTACAGTGTGTAAGGCAATAGTCTTGTATATATTTACAAATCAACTTATTGCCCCCCCCCAACAATCTGGGTCCTCATTTTACCTACCTTATAAAGGATGGAAGGCTGAGTCAACCTTGGGCCTGGTGGGACTTGAACCTGCAGTAATTGCAGGCTGCTGTGTTTTAATAACAGGCTTCTTACAGCCTGAGCCACCACGGCCCTTTGATAATTAACTTTGATAATTAAAGAAGGACTGATGTCTATTCCTAAGGGTAGGGAATTTGCTCTTACTCAAGCTGTAGTTTTCAACTTTACTTTATAGCAATAGCGATGTAGCCTTTAGATTTATACAGGTAGTCCTCAAGTTACGACTAAAATTGAGCCCCAGATTCATGTTGCTAAGTGAGAAACACTCTTCTCGCTCCAAATAATTATTTCTAGGTCACAAAATCTTTCGAAATGGAGAAAGATTCAAATTTATATTGCAATCCCAGGTTCCTGGCTGGCTGGCTGCGGGCAAATGGCCCAGATTTGTACAACCGGCAAAGAGACAATTCTGGATTCTCAAGGTTCAGCCAAGTGACCTAGCTCTACTCATTTTGTGCACAGACGGTCCTTGAGTTACGACCACAATCGAGCCCACCGTTTCTGTGGTTAAAGCGAGGCATTTGTTAAGGGGGCTTTGCCCCACTTTACGACTTCGCTTGCTTGCAGTTGTTAAGTGAATCATTGCGCTTGCGAAGTTAGTAACACGGTTGCTAAGCGAATCTGGCTTCTCCATTGGATTTGCTTTTCAAAAGGTCGTAAAAAGGGGGATCATGTGACAACCCCCCACCGGGATGCTGCCACCGTCATAAATATGAGTCAGTGACCAAGCATTCGAATTTTGATCACGTGACCGTGGGGCTGTGGCAACGGTTTGTTTAGTGACCGTTCAGAGTTACAACAGCACTGCAAGACGTGACTTACGACCATTTTTCACACTTAACAACCGTTGTAGTTATCCCCATAGTCCCATGATCCAATTTCAGACGTTTGGCAACTGATTCATATTTATGACGGTCGTGATCCCCTTTTGTGACCTTCTGACGAGCAAAGTCCATGGAGAAGCCCGATTTGCTTAACAACTGGGTTACTAAATTCACAACTGCAAGTGATTCATCTAACAAATGCGGCAAGAAAAGTCATATAACCAGGGGTGGGGGACTCAATTTACAAGCATCTCACTTACCAACATAAATTTGGGGCTCAACGATGGTTGTAAATCGAGGAGTACCTGTAGTTTTACTTTTCATCATTCTTGATTTTCAAGTCTGGTCTACTTTGCAGGGTTGAAAGCTAGCTGTCAATATTAGGGCTCAATGGGTAGAAGGCACTCTGCACATGGTCAGAAGGACATGAACCTACGTTCTGGTCGGGATATTCCAAGCTTCAGTCCCAGCTGAGAAAAGTCACTGGGAAAATGATCGAGCACAGAATTGGAAAGGACCTTGGAAGAGCCCTCTCTGTGGTCACACATGCTGTTGCCAGCTGCTCTTCTGATTTCCGACATGCACGCTGGCCGGCTGGTTTTTGTGTGCGCCAGCCAGCTGATCTTTGGGTTTCCGGCATGCCAGCTGATCTTCGGGTTTCTGGCATGCAGACCAGCTGGCCGGCGTGCATGTGCACAACGGAAACCTGAAGACCAGCTGGCCGGCGTGCATGTGCACAACGGAAACCTGAAGACCAGCTGGCCGGCGTGCATGTGCACAACGGAAACCTGAAGACCAGCTGGCCGGCGTGCATGTGCACAACGGAAACCTGAAGACCAGCTGGCCGGCGTGCATGTGCACAACGGAAACCTGAAGACCAGCTGGCCGGCGTGCATGTGCACAACGGAAACCTGAAGACCAGCTGGCCGGCGTGCATGTGCACAACGGAAACCTGAAGACCAGCTGGCCGGCGTGCACGTGCACAACGGAAACCTGAAGACCAGCTGGCCGGCGTGCATGTGCACAACGGAAACCTGAAGACCAGCTGGCCGGCGTGCACGTGCACAACAAAAACCTGAAGACCAGCTGGCCGGCGTGCATGTGCTGGCGGAAACCTGAAGACCAGCTGGCGTGCATGTGCACTGGCGAAACCTGAAGACCAGCTGGCGGCGTGCATGTGCTGGCGGAAACCTGAAGACCAGCTGGCGGCGTGCATGTGCACAACAAAACCTGAAGACCAGCTGGCGGCGTGCATGTGCTGGCGAAACCTGAAGACCAGCTGGCCAGCGTGCATGTGCACAACGGAAACCAGAAAACCAGCTGGCCAGCGTGCATGTGCACAACGGAAACCAGAAAACCAGCTGGCCGGCGTGCATGTGCTGGCAAACCTGAAGACCAGCTGGCCGGCGTGCATGTGCACAACGGAAACCTGAAGACCAGCTGGCCGGCATGCATGTGCACAACGGAAACCTGAAGACCAGCTGGCTGGAATGCATGTGCACACCAGAAACCCAAAGACCAGCTGGCCGGCATTCACATGCGCACCAGCCAGCTGATCTTCAGGTTTCCAGTGCTCCAGTGTGCGCGTGCATTCTGCTTTGGGCACTCGGTGGCGAACAGGTTTGCCCTCACTGCCTTATACCATTTCAGACACATGATTGTCCAGTCTCCACTTCCAAGCCTTCAGTGATGGATCACTCACAAATTTTTAAGGCAAGCTGTTCTACTGGTTAATTGTCCTCACTGTTAAGAAGTTTCTCCTTAGTTCTAGATTGCTTCTCTCCTTGATGAGTTTCTACCCATTGCTTCTTGTCCTGCCTTCAGGTGCTTTGGAAAATAAATTAACCCCCCTCTTCTTTGTGGCAGCCCCTCTAATATTGGAACACTGCTCCCCTAGTCCTTCTTTTCATTAAACTAGCCATGCCCAGTTCCTACAGCCGTTCTTTGGATGTTTTAGCCTCCAGTCCCCTAATCATCTTTGCTGCTCTTCTCTGCACTCTTTCTAGAGTCTCCACATCTTTTTTTAGTATCGTGGCGACCAAAACTGGATGCAATGTTCCAAGTGCGGCCCTAGCAAGGCATTACAAAGAAATTCAATTCAGCTGTGGAACACAAAACTTTTCGGAAACACAAAAACACAAAAGTTTCCGAAATGGAAATAGAGGAAAAACAAGGAAGGCAAGCAAGGAAGGAATTCTACACATAGAATTCGAAATAAACAAACAAAGAAATGCCATGAGCCTGGCTGAATTAATTTCTTCTTCTAAATTGTGTCACTTTCAAAATATGTTTAGGGTGTATTGCAAAGAGGATGGTTGACGGGAGGCTAACTGCACTCTCTGCCCTGAAGCTGTTAGGCAGGTTCTCCTGGCCTCTTTCTTTCTTTCTTTCTTTCTTTCTTTCTTTCTTTCTTTCTTTCTTTCTTTCTTTCTTTCTTCCTTCCTTCCTTCCTTCCTTCCTTCCTTTCTTTCTTTCTTCCTTCCTTCCTTCTCCTTCCTTCCTTCCTTCCTCTCTTTCTTATTTTCTTTCTTTCTTTCTCTTCCTTCCTTCCTTCTTTCTTTTCCTTTCTTTCTTTCTCTCCTTTCCTTTTTATATTTTCTTTCTCTCTTTCCTTTTCCTTTTCTCCTTTCTTTCTTTCTCTCTCTCTTTCCTTCCTTTTCTATTTATTTTCTTTCTTTCTTTCTTTCTTTCCTTCCTTCCTTCCTTCCTTCCTTCCTTCATTTTTCCTCTTTCTTTCTTCCTTCCTCCCTTCCTTCATTTTTCCTCCTTCTTTCTTTCTTTCTTTCTTTCTTTCTCTCTCTCTCTCTCTCTCTTTCCTTTCCTTTTTCTATTTCCTTTCTCTCTTTTCCCTTCTTTCTTTTCTCCTTTCTCTCTCTCTCTTTCTCTCTTTTCCCTTTCCTTCCTTCCTTCCTTCCTTCCTTCCTTCCTTCCTTCCTTCCTTCCCTCCCTCCCTCCCTCCCTTCCTCCTTCCCTCCCTCCCTCCCTCTTCCTCCTCCTCTTTTCCCAAGTTTTATAAATATGGAGTATTCCGGAAGACCCTGAGTTGAAGTGATAAAGGGCAGAGAATCAAAAGGTTTCCACAAAGAAGAAGAAGGTTTTAGGGAGAAGAAAAGAGCTCTTCCCTTTATTCAGGTCTCTCACTAAAAGAGCCATTCTCCCCCCACGCCCGCACCCTGAATGGTTGAACTGGCCCTTTTGTGTCCTCCGCAAATGGAGGATTGTGTCACACAAACCATCAAATCTTGTGCCTTTGAAATGAAAGAGGCTGGGTCAGCCTTCCCAGGCAGGCAAGGCAGAAAACAGAAGAAGTAGAAATTCTATTGTACGGCTACAATAACAGAAATCCGGCAGGTCTGAAAGGACAGAATCTCCCTCGGTTGCTTTTTACAGTCATCGGACAGTTTGTTGTTATCAAACTGAGGGTGGATCCTTTCCAAGTTTCTTTCTCTTGCTGTTACGCAATTGAGGCTGCCCTCTCTTTTATGGCTAGGCCAGTATGTCTAGTTTGATGAAAAGGGAATAACAAGAGTTGGAAGGGACCTTGTAGGTCATCTAGTCCAACCCCCAATGCCTCCCCTGCCCAAGCAGAAGACCTTAACATCATTTCTGACAAATGGCAGCCCAGTCTCTTCTTGAAAGCCTCCAGTGATGAAGCTCCCACAACTTCCAAAGGCAGCTTCTGTTCCATCGGTTGATTGTTCTCACTGTCAGGAAATTCCTCGTTATTTCCAGGTTGAATCTCTCCTTGGTCAGTTTCCATCCATTATTCCTTGTCTGGCCTTGGAAAATAGCTTGACCCCCTTTCTCCTCTCTGTGGCAGCCCCTCAAATATCGGAAGACTGCTATCCTGTCTCCCCTGGTCCTTCTCTTCACTAGACTAGCCAGGCCCAGTTCCTGCAACTGTTCATCGTATGTTTTAGCCTCCAGTCCCCTAAAAAAGAAGGATTAGGGATGATATGAAAGCAATCTTCCAATATTTGGGGGGCTGCCATAGAGAGGGGTGTGTGTGTGTCAACCTATTCTGCAAAGCAACAGAAAGCAAGACAAGAAGAAATGGATGGAAAGTAATCAAGGAGCGAAGCAACCTAGAACTAAGGAGGAATTTCCTAACGGTGAGAACAATCAATGAGTGGAACAGCTTGCCACCAGAAGTTGTAGGTGCTTCATCACTGGAGGCTTTTAAGAAGAGACTGGACAGCCACTCAGGTCTAAGGTCTCCTGCTTGAGCAGGGGGTTGGACTAGAAGACCTCCAAGGCTCCTTCCAACTCTGTTCTTCTATATCTGATGGTTCCCTAGGCAGGACCTTGTCCTTGTCTCTCAAGTTCATTCCTACAACACACACCATTACAGAGGCTGGATAGTCATCTATCACAGACTGTGCAGCGGCTCCTGCACTGAGCATGGGTTGGGCTAAATGACCTCAAAGGTCCCTTTGTCAACTCGCAAAGCAAAGGCCTACTCTTGAGTTGCCACAGGCCAGGGGGGATGGGAAACTGGCGAAACAGCACGGCAGCCAAAGACAGATGCACATTCCAGACTTATCTCTCTCAAGGCTGTATCCTAGGGTTACCCACAGCGGCTGGAGGGGAGTGATCTCTACAACCCACAAAATTGCTTCATTGGTGAATGTGATTGATGACATACCCTGGGGGAAGGGGAGAAACAGGGTCATGATTGGGGCATAAATGACGTAGGGTCAGAGCTGGCTTCACTTGGGAATGTGCGGACATGAAGCTCCTAATAAATAACTGGACTTCTTTTGAAGCTTGGCTCGAGGCTCACGACACCCTCCTAACTCCACGATTCTATAAAAAGAGAAGCCTCATCGGTGATCCGAGAACTTATCTCCAGGAACAGGAGCAGATTCTCTTCCGATTTCTTGAGAACCCGATGACCTGAGAGAGGGACGCCGCCTTCTGCCAACGCCCAGCCTTCCCTTCTCTCAGCATAATTCGGGCTCGGGTGAGAGCCGGGTGTGTGGCCTTGTGCAATCTCCCCGCCGACAACAACAGGGCGTGTGGCTTTGTCACGCAGTGTCTTCACAACTGGATTATTTTTTTTTCCTGTCATGAAGGCCCAGCCAACACTTCACTTCCCCGAAACTGATCCGCCTCCCAAAGCAAACAGCGAGGAGGGAAGGCGCCACCGAGGCTCCAGAGGCAGCAGGGGTATCAGGCCAAGGGGTGGGTGGGGACACGCCTGTGGGTGGGGAGCAGAGGCTGAGCTGGGGCTGAAAAGCGAAGGCGCGTTCATTGCCCAGAGGGCGACCGTAGAATGGGATTTAAGCTCAGCTCCTCCGGAATAACAAAATAAAATAATAAAAATAAATAATGATGAATTACAATAAAAAGAATAATGAAATAAAATAAATATTAAAAAATAAAAACGAATTAAAATAAAATAAATAAATAAATGAATAAACGGGCCTCTGTGGCTCAGGCTGCTAATGCAGTCTGTTATTAACAGCAGCTGCCTGCAATTACTGCAGGTTCAAATCCCACCAGGCCCAAGGTTGACTCAGCCTTCCATCCTTTATAAGGTAGGTAAAATGAGGACCCAGATTGTTGGGGGCAATAAAGTTGACTTTGTATATAATATACAAATGGATGAAGACTATTGCTTAACATAGTGTAAGCCGCCCTGAGTCTTCGGAGAAGGGCGGGATATAAATGCAAATAAAATAAAATAAAAATTAAATAAATAAATAAATAAATGAAATGAAGTCGAATCGAGTAAAATATAGACTCAAATAAAATGAATAAAATAAAAGAATAATGAAATAAAATAAATACTAAAATAAAATAATAAAAAATAAAAAAATGAAATGAAATAGAATAGAATAGAATAGAAAACAATGAAATAACATTAAATTAAAATAAATAATAAAATAAAGTAAAATAAAAATAGAATCAAATAAAATATAGAATAAAATGAAATGAATAAAATAAAAGAATAATGAAATAAAATAAATAATAAAATATTAAAAAATAATTAAAAAAATAAAATGACAGAGTAGAATAAAATAAATATTAAAATAAAGTAAAATAGAATCAAATAAAATAGAATCAAATAAAATATAGACTCAAATAAAATGAATAGCATAAAGAATAATAAATAATAAAATAATAATAAAAATAATATAAAAATAAAAATAAAAAATGAAATGAAATAGAATAGAATATAAAATAAAATAAATAGTAATATAAATAGTACAATAAAAGAAAAATAGAATAAAATAGAGTAAAATAAAATAATAATAAAATAAAATAAATAGAAGAAATATTTGTATGTCAAGGTTGAACGGTGGAGTCCTGGCACTGATGATGTTACCTAGTTGGGTCATGAAATGTTTGCAAGAAAACCAACAAGCTCAGACAGCACAAGGGACCACAAAACAAAACAAAACAAAACAAAAAAACCCACAAAAACAAAACAAAACATGACCCTGGGACACTAAAACCACCATAAATATGAGTTAGTTGCCAAGCAGCCGAATTTTGATCACATGGCCAGAAAGGGTGTTGCAAAGAACTGTGAAAAACAATGCTAAGTCACTTTTTACAGTTCTGTTGTAACTTTGGTCACTAAACCAACTGTGATAAGTCGAGGACTATCTGTATTCCCTTTCTTTGCTGAGAAGAAATATTGGTGCAGAGAGACGCAAATTATTTGTCCGCCTGTAATTCACCTAAAGTCATCGACCGTGGTTTAAGCTCTACCCATGTGAACACATTTTACAGGGAGGTATTATGAAACACGGTTGGGTCTTAACCATACATCGCTAGATCAGAGTTCAGGATCCCAGCTTATTTACCAGTTGCTTCAGACCCTCCTAGTCTCTGTTCCCACAACTGATTTGGTCTCAACCGGTTTGTTGCAAAGCCTGCATCCCACCAAATGGTCAGCTGTCCATTGCAGCTGCCAAAAAAGCCAATGCAGTCCTAGGTTGCATTAACAGAGGGATACAACCAAGATCAAGGGAGGTCCTAGTACCACTCTATGAAGCCTTAATAAGGCCACACCTAGAGTCCTGCATCCAGTTTTGGTCACCACACTATAAAAAATGATATTGAGATTCTAGAAAAAGTACAGAGAAGAGTGAGCAGGATGATGAGGGGACTGGAGGCTAAAACATACAATGAAGAGTTGAAGGAACTGGGGTTGGCTAGTCTAGCGAAGAGAAGGACCAGGGGAGACAGGAGAGCATCTTCCAATATTCGAGGGGCTGCCACAGAGAGGAGGAAGGGGGTCAAGCTATTTTCCAAAGCACCTGAAGGCCAGATAAGGAACAATGGATGGAAACTGATGAAGGAGAGATTCAATTTGGAAATAAGGAGGAATTTTCTGACAGGGAGAGCAATCAACCCATGGAACAGAGGTTGCCTTCGGAAGTTGTGGGAGCTTCATCCCTGGAGGCTTTCAAGAAGAGACTGGACTGCCACCTGTCAGAAAAGACTTAGAGTCTCCTGCTTGGGCGGAGGGTTGGACTAGATGACCTCCAAGGTCCCTTCCAACTCTGTTAATCTGTTAACCATTTGTCTGAAATGGTGTGTTTTTTTGGACTAGATGACCTCCAAGGTCCCTTCCAACTCTGTTGTTCTTTATTCTCCCGCCTTCCAGATCGAAAGCTGGAACAAGCACGACCAGAAGCTGTTCGACGCCGTTGAGAAAGGGGACGTGACCCGGACGTCCCTTTTTGTGTCGAGGAAGACTGCCCACCCCACCAAGCTCAACGCCCTGGGACAATCTGCGTACGTAAGTCTCTCCCCTCGGCCTTCGAGAGGGACACTATGACCCAAAGGGCAGCTGCCGCTCCCTGGGACTTGGCTTAGCTAGGTTTGGCTGAATCCATGGGGTCACGTGATCCAGGGGTGAAATGCTCCCGGTTCAGACCGGATTGCCCAATCCGGTAGTGATGGCGGTGGGTGATTCGGAGAACTGGTAGCAAAAATCCCTGCCCACCCCCGGCCAGCTGAGCGGCGCGATCGTCCGAGGCTGTTTTTTTTTTTAACTTTTAAAAGCATTTTTTCTTCGGCCGAAAAAATGCTTTTAAAAGTAAAAAAAAACACAGCCTCTGATGATCAGGCAACTCAGCTGGGATCGTCAGAGCCTTTTAAAAGCATTTTTTTACAACCTCTTCGGTTGTAGAAAAAATGCTTTTAAAAGTAAAAAAGAAAGCTTCTGATGATTGCATGGCTCAGCTGGGATCGTCAGAGCCTTTGAAAAGCATTTTTTCTACAACCTCTTCGGCCGAAGAGGTTGTAGAAAAAATGCTTTTAAAAGTAAAAAAAAAAAGTTGGCCACACCCACTCAGTCACATTACACTCCCCCCCACCAAGCCACGCCCACAGAACCGGTAGTAACAAATTTTACATTTCACCGCTGACCTGAATCCCATTTGTGACCGTCCCAGCTTCCGACCAAGAACGTCAATAAGCGAAGCTGGATCGGCTTAACAAAAGCGTGATTCGCTTAACGTCCCTCACGAAATAAAATGAGGGCACGACTCACTTAATAACCGCCTTGCTTAGCAACAGAAATTTTGGACTCGGTCGTGGTCATTATCACAATACAGGCCACCTGTATTTTTTGGTGTCCTCCTTGTTTATCCTGGGTGGGTGGGGGGAAATTTCCTTCCAGCGCAGGGTGGAAATTCCTCCCGCTTATAAAACTTGACTTGCCAGATGACGTGGCTTAGAGTAAAACGTTGTCTAAGAATTCTTCTGGATGCTATTCTTGAAGATCCATCAAGAGAAACCAAGAAGGAGCCAAGGGAAGAGTCTAAGGACAATTCGGCACGGCCAACTCATGACGAGATCACTGTGGGCCCATTCAATGCTCTATTAAATCATTTCATTCAGTTGTTTTTTTTATTGGTGACCACGTTTTCATCAAAAGTTGACTTT